>NC_048277.1:37534811-37564811 GCF_009762535.1 Notolabrus celidotus | reverse complement strand
CTACAGAAACATTTTGTCTGCCAATTTTAAAGAAATATGCAACCAAACTGATTGGGAGATCCTTCTTCATGCAGCAAGATAATGACCTCAAACACACTGCAAAAACAACAAAGGAGTTCATCAGGGGCAAGAAGTGGAAGCTTTTAGACTGGCCAAGTCAATCTCCAGACTTAAACCCTATAGAGCATGCATTTGACCTGCTAAAGAGGAGACTGAAGGGAGTAACCCCCCAAAACAAACAACAACTGAAAGAGGCTGCAGTGAAAGCCTGGAAAAGCATCACAAAAGAAGAATGCAAAAGTTTGGTGATGTCAATGGATCACAGGCTTGATGCAGTTATTGCAAGCACAGGATTAAGTCAACAAAATATTAAGTCTTATTCACTTTAATGTATTTTAAGTGTATCTGTTCCAATAGTTTTGCTCACCTAAAAATGTGGTGATCCTTTACAAATAATGCTATCTTCTAAGTTGTGTATCAGATCCAGATGTAAATACCTGGAAATAAAAGATGAAATGTTGATCTCTTGTCTCATGTTCATCTTTTGGTGTCAAACCCAAATGTTTCCAGTCTACAGCAAAAATAAGGGAATTGACCTCACTGTTCCAATACTTTCGGAGGGGACTGTATATTGTTCCCTCTGACTTGTTTTCATTGAAGCCCTGAAAAACCTCAGAATCATCAGAGAATTTCATCCTGATGCCATTTTCAAATTGTTGAAATTCTGTAAGAGAGTGGAACTTTGCAATCAGTCTCAAACTGACCTGAGAGTTTCCAGGTTACAGTTTGGATCCTTTAGTCCAGCAGAGAGCAGGTCCACTCCTGAATCCTTCAGGTCGTTGTTACTCAGGTCCAGCTCTCTCAGACTGGAGGACTGTGAGCTGAGGACTGAGGACAGAGCTTCACAGCTTCTCTCTGAGAGGTTACATCCACTCAGCCTGAAGAAGATGATGAGAACAAACAAAGGTTTCAGTTGTCATGAACAGAATGAATTCTATTTCAAATGTCTCACTCATGAACTCACACAGCTTTGTTGGAGGCTTTGATCACTGGCAGCAGCCTCAGAAGAGCCTCCTCTGAAGCAGAGAACTTCTTCAGGTCAAACACGTCCAGATCTTCCTCTGAGGACAGTAAGATGAAGACCAGAGCTGACCACTGAGCAGGAGACAGTTTCTTTCTGGAGAGACGTCCTGATCTCAGGGACTCTTGGATCTCCTCCACTAGAGAACCATCATTCAGTTCATTCAGACAGTGGAACAGGTTGATGCTTCTCTCTGCAGACAGATCCTCACTGATCTTCTTCTTGATGTACTCGACTGTTTCCTGATTGGTCTGTGAGCTACTTCCTGTCTGTGTCAGCAGACCTCTCAGGAGAGTCTGATTGGTCTGCAGTGAAAGACCCAGGAGGAAGCGCAGGAACAAGTCCAGGTGTCCGTTTGGACTCTGTAAGGCCTGGTCCACAGCACTCTGATGGAGACGGTTCAGTTCAGGTTTGTCTCTTGAGACCTTAGAGATCAGGGACGTTGGTTGTTCTTCTGGTTGTTCTTGTTCCATCAGGTTGAGTCCAGACTTGGTGAAGGTCAGATGGACATGAAGAGCAGCCAGAAACTCCTGAACACTCAGGTGGATGAAGCAGAACACCTGGTCCTGGTACAGTCCTCTCTCCTCTCTGAAGATCTGTGTGAACACTCCTGAGTACACTGAGGCTTCCTTGATCTTGATGCCACACTCTGTCAGGTCGGACTCATAGAAGATCAGGTTCCCTTTCTGCAGCTGATCAAAAGCCAGTTTTCCCAGAGACTGGATCATCTCCCTGCTCTCTGGACTCCAGAGTGGATCAGTCTCAGATCCTCCATCGTACTTGATGATCTTCAGTTTGGACTGGACCACCAGGAAGTGGATGTACATCTCAGTCAGGGTCCTGGGCAGCTCTCCTCCCTCTCTGGTCTTCAGCACATCCTCCAGAACTGTAGCAGTGATCCAGCAGAAGACCGGGATGTGGCACATGATGTGGAGGCTTCGGGATTTCTTAATGTGGGAGATGACTCTGCTGGCCTGCTCCTGGTCTCTGAACCTCTTCCTGAAGTACTCCTCCTTCTGAGGGTCAGTGAACCCTCTGACCTCTGTCACCATGTCAACACACTCAGGAGGGATCTGATTGGCTGCTGCAGGTCTTGTGGTGATCCAGAGGCGAGCAGAGGGGAGCAGGTTCCCCCTGATGAGGTTTGTCAGCAGCACATCCACTGAGGTGGACTTTCTAACATCAGTCAGGATCTGATTGTTGTGGAAGTCCAGAGGAAGTCGACACTCATCCAGACCGTCAAAGATGAACAGAACCTGGAACTCTTCAAACCTGCAGAGTCCTGCTTCTCTGGTCTGAGTAAAGAAGTGATGAACAAGTTCCACCAAGCTGAACTTTCTCTCTCTCAGCACATTCAGCTCTCTGAAAGTGAAGGGGAATGTGAACTGGATGTCCTGGTGGTCTTTGTCTTCAGCCCAGTCCAGAGTGAACTTCTGTGTTAAGACTGTTTTCCCGATGCCAGCCACTCCCTTTGTCAGCACTGCTCTGATTGGTTGATCTCTTCCAGGTGGGCCTTTAAAGATGTCTTCTTGTCTGATGGTGGTCTCTGGTCTGTGTGGGGTCCTGGATGCTGCTTCAATCTGTCTGACCTCATGTTCATCATTGAGCCCTCCAGTCCCTCCCTCTGTGATGTAGAGCTCTGTGTAGATCTGGTTCAGGAGGGTTGGGTTTCCTGCTTTAGCGATCCCCTCAAACACACACTGGAACTTCTCCTTCAGGTCAGACTTCAGTTTACGTCTGCACTCTGCAGCAACAGTTCCTGAAAGAACCAAAGAGAAATGTGATGAATGATCTGAAGCTACAATCAGTCTGATGAATTTACACTTTCAGACATCAGGATGGATTTGATTTTCCTCCTCTCTGAAATCTCTTCATCAGCTGTGAACAGTTTCTCACAGCTCATAGATGTGATCCAAATGTGTGCATCATATTAACAGCAGAGTTTGAAATGTAAACCTCTCCCATGTTGTCTCCATTTCCTCTCTCCATCATGTTCAATGTGTTCAAATCCTCTTACTGCTCTGCAGACAGTCAGCCAGCTCCTCCTGCTTCATTCTCCTCAGGAAGTGCAGAGTGATCTCCAGAAAGGCCTCTCTGCTCCTCCTCTGCTCTTCATCCTCATCCTCCCTCGGACTCTCTAAGCATTCTGGGTAATCTGGACTCAGAGCTCTCTGGATCTTCTTCAGCTCGGTCTTTACAAAACTGATGATGTTCTCCTGGAGCAGCTGGAACAAAATAGAACATCAGATCATCTGTGACAGACAGAGAGCCTGCTGGTCTGCAGAGTCCAGCATGGAGACTGGATCACAATGCTGCTTCAGGATTTAGTCTGTGGATCCTGCCCTATTACCCCTCTAGAACACTACGCTCCCAGCATGCAGGCCTGCTCATCGTACCTAAAGTCTCTAAAAGTAGTATGGGAGGTAGAGCCTTCAGTTATCAGGCCCCTCTCCTTTGGAATCATCTACCAGTCAGGGTCCGGGAGGCAGACACCCTCTCTACTTTTAAGAGTAGGCTTCAAACTTTCCTTTTTGATAAAGCTTATAGTTAGAGCTGGATCAGGCTTGGACCAGGTCTTAGTTATGCTGCTATAGGCTTAGACTGACACACTGGGATCCTGTCTTTCCCTCTCTCTCCTCTCTCTGCCTGTCTCTCACTTTAACTCTTCCTGTCCCATTAAAGTTACTAACCATAGACCTTTCTGGAGTCCCTGAGCTCCCTTGTCTCGTAGGTTCCTCTGGATCTCTGCTGCTGTGGACGTGCCAGACTCCAGCTGCTACAACTACTACTATCCGTCTCCCCACTATCATCTCTCTCTCTCTTCATCTCCCTCTATCCCTCTCTCCAACACGGTCTCAGCAGATGTGTGTCTAACATGAGTCTGGTCCTGCTGGAGGTTTCTGCCTGTTAAAGGAACTTTGTCCTTGCCACTGTAACTTGCTAAATGCTGCAAAGTGCTAAATTCCTGCCATCAGGAAACAGAAACATCCAAACAGAATGAGTGTGTGCTCTGATTCTCAGGAGGAGCTGTGTTTGTACATTTACTCACCATCAATATGGAGTCCAGCTGTGTTTGATGCTGCTGGGCAGACTGACCAATGGGAGCCTCTGATCTCTGAACTCTGTGGAACAAATAGAACATCATGTAGTGTATATAATATAATGACACACAGTGTTGGTGTGATAGATTCTATGTAGTGGATCCTGGTAGAAACACTGCTGGATCCTCCTACAAACACAGGACACACATGAAGATACTACATGCTGAGTACAGTTATCTCTGCCTCCAATCCTGTTTACTGCTGTTGATCCTGATAGAAACACAACGAGGGACAAATGTTCACCTTCACAGAGAAAACACCGACCACAGTTACAAATGTTTCACACACAACAACAGGAAGTTCACTTTGAGAGGCTTACCGCTCATCAGCACTCATCGCTCCAGACTTGAAGTCAATAGGTCTGTCCATAGACCAGTCACTCTTGAAGGACACACAGCTGGGTCCAGATCCAGGAGAGTCTGGTCTCTGAAGTGGGACTCTGACAGAATCACAAACACTGATGAACAAACATGAACTCAGAAAATCTTCCAGGTTTGAGTGCTGCTGAAATTTACTACAAACTTTTCTAATGTTTGATTCTGATAAAAACTCTGTGATCGATTATTACCTTAGACCATCAGACTGACGTCCATCTTTGAAGTCATAATATTCAGGCATAGACCGGTCACTCTTTAAGGACACACAGCTGGGTCCGGGTCCAGGTCCAGGTCCAGGTCCAGGTCTCTGAGCTTCATGTTCCTCACACAGAATACTTTTAGAGGGAGGGGCTCCCTCCTCTCTGTCCTCACACTGATCCATAGCAGAGCCTCCACCTTCACACAAACACAACAACATGTTCATCATTACAACCACAGACTGTAGAATAAACGGACGTAGTCTCCGTGACGTCCCCCATCTGTTCCTGAAGCGCTGTTTTGAAGCCGATCGTTGGCGGGTGCCATATTGGAAATGCTGAACTCAACCTAACTGTCGAGCTAGTGTGAGGTAAAGAGGCGGACCTTTAGCCTTTACACTAACAGCTACAGGGTGACCGTCTGTCAATCAAGTCAGGCATGCCCTTATTTGGGCAAAGCTCGTTAGTGTAATATCTTTATAAATACTCAGTTATAGAATAATTCACCCCGTACAGTGTGTGCTGAGAGAGAAATGAGATATTCAGACCTAAACTGTTTTTTGAACCAGGCTGTAAACATGTTTATTTCTGCTGTAAAGATCGTCTTCTTTGAATGGGTGTGTATGTGGTTTCCTGTGTTTCTGCAGCCAGCCTCTAGTGGACGCTCGAGGAACTGCAGTTTTTACCACCCCCACATGGTCTTTATATTTTAAGACCTGAGGTTTCCGCTCGATTACAACAAGCTTTACACCACAGCAGGGGCGCCGCCAGGGATTTTGGGCCCCATGACAACATATCACATTGGACCCCATCACCAAAGGCCACAAGACCCCTGTGCAACTGCTGTAACCACATCTCCAGGATCCAATCGACCCAGACGTGACATTAAAACAGACTAAATCCCTCAATGCTTCAACCTGCCCAGCATCCAAAACAGACTATAGGCTGTAGCTTATGTAGCTTAGCTATAGCTTTGTTTTTAGAGGCTTTAGTAATAGTACAGATAGAGAGAGAAAGAAGAGATTCACACAGACCCCCTTCAATAATGCTAATTGACATGCTGCGTTGCTCACCTTCTTGTTCATGGGGTTGGGGGGAGTTGTGGGGAGACAGGTCACCTGCTGACATATCAGCTGCTGAGTCTGGTAGGGAGGGCGGGGAAACCCATTTAGTATAATTAGCTACAACGTAGTTCATCTCATTGTGGACATCAAACTAGCAAACAGGTTGATTTGAACCACTCAAAGACTATACCAACCTTTCCTGGAGAAGAACTGGGTGACATACTGTCGCCCTTTCTTCTCTCTCTCCTTTCTTTCCCTCCTTTTCTGGGACCCAGACTTTGTCTTTCCAGACCTTTTAGCTGCCTTTCTGTGCACTGTGCAACTTCTGTCTGACTGCAGCACAGCTGATTAGAGCGAGTCAGGCTGGGCTGGACCATTTCATGCTGATACAGGGGGGGGGGGGGGGGGGGGGGGGGGGGGGGGGGGCACATTAATTTGCCCAAATAAAGTAGAGATCTCTGATATACATTTTATGAAGACAACGGGACCGTTTTTTAAATTGCCTTATTTTGAATAATGTTTTTATTTATTTCTTTTTATTTCTTATTATTTTCGGGCCCCCTGTCAGTCATGGGCCCTTAGAATCTTTCTAACGTTTCCCCCCTATACGGCGCCACTGCACCACAGAGACACACACTGCTCTCTGACACAGTGTCATTCCTGCTTCTACCACCAGATGGAGCCACACTCATTATAGTCTCTGTGAGGGGCGCTCACTCTGACTACTTGTGTGTGTGTGTGTGTGTGTGTGTGTGTGTGTGTGTGCTCAGTATTCTTGTCTTTTTTCCCTCTCCCTTTTCATGGCTTATGATATTAGTGGTTACTCCTTTGGGGTCACTTTAAGACCCCCCCCCCCCCCCCCCCCCCCCCCCAGTTAACACTCTGTTTCCACAGCTCTACCTGCTTCAAAGTGTGTTAACACTCTGTTTCCACAGCTCTACCTGCTTCAAAGTGTGTTAACACTCTGTTTCCACAGCTCTACCTGCTTCAAAGTGTGTTAACACTCTGTTTCCACAGCTCTACCTGCTTCAAAGTGTGTTAACACTCTGTTTTCTAAAGTCCTAAACCTGTAGGATCGATGGCTGTAGCTGTGACTTGAGGCAAGATGAAGAAATGTAAATAATAGAACTCCTGCAGGCCACCGCCAGTCGAAGTTAAGCTACTTCAATGATTAACATTTCATTTCCGGTTTCACAATAAAAGTCCCCTCATGTAACGTAGTCCCAAAAACTTTACTTTGAAAGGGCAATAACAGGAAGCAGCCTGTTGTCAGGTGTAGTAACTTCACACTTTGAATAAAGTACCTGTAGATGCCTCTAAATATTTAGCCTCTAAATGAATGAGCACACTTTCTTCCAAATGTCCATTCTATTCAAAATGAAAAGTCTCTCCCAAATATAACATTTCTTATTGATAGAAATAACAGGAGTTGGTTGTGTTAATAAAGACATAGAAACACAAACATATGTGCTGGTGTCCCAGTTTCAAAATAGAAGTAGACAGTCATGAAATTTGGATTTCCCTTCTACAATACAACATCTTCAGATCAAACATATCTCGACGAGGAAACAGAGCTCGATACAACACCGGATGCTCCCTTGGGCGGTGCCGAAGTGGGACAGGATGTAACCCTTTATGTGTCGCATGAAGCTACTTTTCATAGAGTTAACATTACAGCACAGATTATTTATAGCATATCCATGTCCTCAAAATACATATATTTTGCCCTAGAGAGGAATGCATTTTACTCCATATTCATACTTTCTTGTTTATTCTGTACTTTGCTATTCTGATTAGTTGATTCAATCGGATCATTTCTTAATTTACAGACTTACAGTTTGTTAACGACTGATCCCAAAGCTCTCCCAACAGAATCAACAAGACACCCATTTCCAACCTACTAGGTCATATATCATCAAGAAAGAAAATGAAATATTTATATGTCCCAAAATAGTCTAAATCAGCTATTTTTGCCATTATTTATTTATTTTTTGTCAAATCAGGTAACACTACCACTGGTTCCACTTTCTTACAGGTGAGGAGTTATAACTTTCCTGGTTTTTACATTAAATGCAATTGAATTATTAATTACACTGTTGCAACGATGTGTTTTTCTCATTAACAGTGTCATAACAAAATAAGGAGTTTGATTTTGTCCCTTTCTTACATGTTATGTATGTCAAAGTGTATAGAAACTGTATACAGAACATTAAGAAATGAAGAGAGGATTCTTTGAACTGAATGGTTCACATTTTGTTTTGATGAATCCATATTTTTAAGATTCAGTTACTGATAAAGATTATCAGAATGAGCCAGAACTTATGGTGGCTCCGGGCCACATCTGGCCACACCCTTTTTGCTATCTGGGTATGTTAGCCTGTGGCCCCGTTAGCCTCTGCTACATCTGCTAAGTGCGTCTCCCCTCTGTAGAACTGGCATAAAAGGACTTCAACACATTCAGACCCCCCTGGCTCTAGAAGGCACAGACCGGGAACACAGTCCTACCTTGTACTGATCCACGCGCAGCTTCACAGGTGGGGATAAACAGGGGAAAGGGCGAGGAACGGGAGAGACCTGAACCAGACTTCTCCCTCTTCAGCAGAAAACAGAAGTGAAACTGAACTCTGTGCTCCCTATGAGGGGCACGCAGTGGCGATTCTAGGACTTCTTTTCAGGGCGGGGGCAATAGGGGGCCAATGCTATATTTTAGGGGGCACCCAATTGCCTTGTGTTTGAATTGTGCTCTACAAATAAACTTCCTTGTATTTATATCATATGTTTACATTATAAGGCCAAACACATGACAAACATGAACACATGTTAAATTAACTATAGGAGTAGAACAACAAGGAATCCACTGCTTCAATAATAGAAAAGTATGCAGCACCAAATGTGTAAAAGTAAGATAGAAAGCCTTTATATTTTCTTGTCTGTCCAAAAGATCTGGAGAGGTGTTGGGCCTCAAATATGAAGTGCAGCCCCTGATGTTACCAAAGGCAGGGATTTATGTACAGAAATAGAATAAAGGTCACTTAAAGTCATGGTATCGTCGACACTGTTGAACACACAATTCTTTCAAAAAGTTACAAAATTAATTGTGGGGTTCCCCAGGGTTTAATTTTAGGCCCAACTCTTTTTAATTTTTATATGTTACCCCTCGGAAGTGTCATCAGGAGGCAACTTTCATAGCTATGCAGATGACACACAGCTCTATATCGCCGTGTCTCCTGATGACCCAGGAACAATTGACACACTTTTTAACTGTGTTTTAGATATTAAGTCATGGATGGCAGAGAACTTTTTACAGCTCAACCAGGACAAAACTCAGGTTTTAGTCATTGGTACTTGTAGCGACTACTAGGAGCCAAAAGCCGCTGAGAGGCTGACGCTGGGCCCAGTTACTGCCAGACGCGCTAAAGCAAAAACACTAATGCACAAAAATAAGTTTAACCTTTTATTATCAAAAAAGGATGATAAACTCATGATAAAGTGTACAAACAAAAATAGGAAAAGTAAGTGATAAATAAGCGTTCATTAAGCGAAAAACAAGCGTAAAGCAAGCGTAAAGCAAGCGTAAAGCAAGCGGTCAACAAAAAGTACGGAGACCCAGCTGTCCCCCTCTCTCCACCTCTCCAACAATGGGACACAGGTGGCCTAAATTAACCTTGGTATCCCCGCCCCTAACACATGACCCATAAATAACCTAATTAACTAATCCCACAATAAACTATATTGTAAACAAACACCATAAATAACACCACAAAAAGTATACAAACAATATCCTACCCTAAACCTCAAAATAACATAATATAAACACTTGAAGTCCCTTCATGGCTCCAACAGTACTGGACCTCAGAGAGAGAAACTGAACACCAAACTCCAAGCACTGGATCTAAAACCATGTGAGCAGGTAAAGAACCTGGGTGTGATCTTTGACTCACACCTCAGTTTTGTCTGTGTATGTTTGTGTGTGTGTGTGTGTGTGTGTGTGTGTGTGTGTGTGTGGTGTGTGTGTCGTGTTTGTGTGTGTGTGTGTGTGTCGTGTTTGTGTATGTGTGTGGTGTGTGTTTGTGTGTGTGTGTGTGTGTGTGTGTGTAGTGTGTGTGTCGTGTTTGTGTGTGTGTGTGTGTGTGTGTGTGTGTGTAGTGTGTGTGTCGTGTTTGTGTGTGTGTGTGGTGTGTGTTTGTGTGTGTGGTGTGTGTGTGTGTATGTGTATGTGTGTGGTGTGTGTGTGGTGTGTGTTTGTGTGTGTGTGTGTGTGTGTGTGTGTGTGTGTAGTGTGTGTGTCGTGTTTGTGTGTGTGTGTGGTGTGTGTTTGTGTGTGTGGTGTGTGTGTGTGTATGTGTATGTGTGTGGTGTGTGTGTGTGTGTGGTGTTTGTGTGTGTGTGTGTGTGTGTGTGTGTGTGTGTGTGTGTGTGTGTAGAGAGGAGGAGACTCTCCCTGCTACACAGATCACACACACACTGAGGAACCATAAGACCCAAACCCAAACCCAGGATACAGAGGTTCAGTGAAGGAGGTTCTGAAGGTGTGGAGGTGGATCAGAGAGTCAGAGGAGACTCTGTAGAAGGACAGAGTGCCAGCAGGACAGTCCACATACACTGCTACTCTGTGAGAGTCAGAGGACCAGGAGAGAGGGAGGTCTGTTCCTCTCTTATTGTGACGGACATAGTAACCTTTATCAGAGCAGATCAGACTCCAGGACTGATCATTAAATCCAAACAGACAGTCATCTCTGCCTCCTTTCCTTCTGATTCCTCTGTAAATCACTGATATATCAACCAATCCTCTCCACTCGACCTCCCAGTAACAGCGACCAGTCAGACCATCTCTACACAGCAGCTGACGACAGGAGTCAAATCTGTCTGGATGATCAGGATATGACTGATCCTCTCTCTCACGTGTCACCTTCCTGTTGTCTTCAGACAGTCTGAGCCGTCTGTTTGCTGTGTTTGAGTCCAGAGTGAGTTCACAGACATCTGATGGAGAGACAAAGACACAACACAGCAGCAGTTTATCATCAGACACACCTGAAGGCTTTATTCTTTGTTAGCTGACAGTCTGCTGTTTGGTCCTCATGAGTCAAACTGATTCCACACTTACACTTCTTCAGTCCAGGTTTTAACCACTGCTCTCCACCATGGTCCACCCTGGAGGAAGAAACACAGTCAGAGTGATGTTCAGTCCAACATGAGTCCTACCTGCTGTTCAACATGAAGCAGTGTTCCTCAGTTTGTCCCTGTGACAGAGAAACAGGCTGAATCTTTGGATCCAGAAAGTCCAGATTCTGCTTCTCATGTCCTCTTTGAAATCAGTAAAGAGGATTCCTGCTGAACCTTTGTTCTGTCACTTTAAAGAAGTGGTCTCTTTGTATGTGTCAGGAGTAAAAATCAATCATCCTAAACATCCTGTCTTATGGTTTCAGAGTGATGAAGACAGCTGGAGAACAATCATCAACATTCAGATCATTTCCACATGTCCTCCATGATGTCTCAGAGTCCCTGCTGAAACAAACAGCAGGTAGCAGCATGTATATGAAGCTGATGGTGACTGACAGGTCTGCTGCTGGTCTCCCTGAATGGAGCTGTGTCAGTAAACCAGTATATCTGGGCTGATGAAGCTCAATGAATACTGTTTGATCTCAGTGTTTAACCCAGTTCTGCAGCCAGTACTTTGAATCCATGTTTCTAACATCTGTAACTTCCTTAGTTCTGTTCCTGCTGAGATTCACTTCAATCTATCCTCTTCTTCTTCAGAGAGCAGACTCTGTACAGACCCCTGTGGACAGAAGAGTGTGTGTGTGTGTGTGTGTGTGTGTGTGTGTGTGTGTGTGTGTGTGTGTGTGTGTGTGTGTGTGTGTGTGTGTGTGTGTGTGTCATTGAGTGAGTGAGGGTCTGATTCAGGCCCAATCACTGCACTTAAAGGAATAAAGAAAACAAGATGTTTTTAGTGAATGAGGTGTTTTCTTCTGCACATTCAGTGTTTGAGTTCTTGTTGTCTGTTATACCTCAGTGTTTTCAGTCTGCAGAGAGGATCCTTCAGTCCAGCAGACAGAAGCTTTACTTCTGAGTCTCCTGGATGGTTGTAGCTCAGGTCCAGCTCTCTCAGGTGGGAGGGGTTGGAGCTCAGAGCTGAGGCCAGAGAGGCACAGCCTTCCTCTGTGATCAGACATCCTGACAGACTGGATTTAGAAAGTAAATCATGCAGTTATTAAACATATAATGATTAATACTATTTATAACAACCATAAGCATCATGAGCATGAAACCTGACCTGAGAGTTTCCAGGTTACAGTTTGGATCCTTTAGTCCAGAAGATAGCAGGTCCACTCCTGAATCCTGCAGGTTGTTGTTACTCAGGTCCAGCTCTCTCAGACTGGAGGACTGTGAGCTGAGGACTGAGGACAGAGCTTCACAGCTTCTCTCTGAGAGGTTACATCCAGTAAACCTGAAAGACGTGAAAATTAGACAAAAATGCTCTCATTAAAAGGACATGGATAGCAAAGATTGTATTATTCCCACTCTTATTTATTACTCAACAAATGATTATTTTCTCCTTGATGCAGTTTTCTATGACCGCTTATTGTTAGTCAACATTAAGTAGAGTTTGACTAAATCTGTTGTTCCCTCTGACTTGTTTTCATTGAAGCCCTGAAAAACCTCAGAATCATGAGAATTTCATCCTGATGCCATTTTCAAATTGTTCAAATCCTGTAAGAGAGTGGAACTTTACAATCAGTCTCAAACTGACCTGAGAGTTTCCAGGTTACAGTTTGGACTCTTTAGTCCAGAAGATAGCAGGTCCACTCCTGAATCCTTCAGCTTGTTGTTACTCAGGTCCAGCTCTCTCAGACTGGAGGACTGTGAGCTGAGGACTGAGGACAGAGCTTCACAGCTTCTCTCTGAGAGGTTACATCCACTCAGCCTGAAGAAGATGATGAGAACAAACAAAGGTTTCAGTTGTCATGAACAGAATGAATTCTATTTCAAATGTCTCACTCATGAACTCACACAGCTTTGTTGGAGGCTTTGATCACTGGCAGCAGCCTCAGAAGAGCCTCCTCTGAAGCAGAGAACTTCTTCAGGTCAAACACGTCCAGATCTTTCTCTGAGGACAGTAAGATGAAGACCAGAGCTGACCACTGAGCAGGAGACAGTTTCTCTGTGGAGAGACGTCCTGATCTCAGGGACTGTTGGATCTCCTCCACTAGAGAACGATCATTCAGTTCATTCAGACAGTGGAACAGGTTGATGCTTCTCTCTGCAGACAGATCCTCACTGATCTTCTTCTTGATGTACTCGACTGTTTCCTGATTGGTCTGTGAGCTACTTCCTGTCTGTGTCAGCAGACCTCTCAGGAGAGTCTGATTGGTCTGCAGTGAAAGACCCAGGAGGAAGCGCAGGAACAAGTCCAGGTGTCCGTTTGGACTCTGTAAGGCCTGGTCCACAGCACTCTGATGGAGACGGTTCAGTTCAGGTTTGTCTCTTGAGACCTTAGAGATCCGGGACTTTGGTTGTTCTTCTGGTTGTTCTTGTTCCATCAGGTTGAGTCCAGACCTGGTGAAGGTCAGATGGACATGAAGAGCAGCCAGAAACTCCTGAACGCTCAGGTGGATGAAGCAGAACACCTGGTCCTGGTACAGTCCTCTCTCCTCTCTGAAGATCTGTGTGAACACTCCTGAGTACACTGAGGCTTCCTTGATCTTGATGCCACACTCTGTCAGGTCAGACTCATAGAAGATCAGGTTCCCTTTCTGCAGCTGATCAAAAGCCAGTTTTCCCAGAGACTGGATCATCTCCCTGCTCTCTGGACTCCAGAGTGGATCAGTCTCAGATCCTCCATCGTACTTGATGCTCTTCAGTTTGGACTGGACCACCAGGAAGTGGATGTACATCTCAGTCAGGGTCCTGGGCAGCTCTCCTCTCTCTCTGGTCTTCAGCACATCCTCCAGAACTGTAGCAGTGATCCAGCAGAAGACCGGGATGTGGCACATGATGTGGAGGCTTCGGGATGTCTTGATGTGGGAGATGACTCTGCTGGCCTGCTCCTGGTCTCTGAACCTCTTCCTGAAGTACTCCTCCTTCTGAGGGTCAGTGAACCCTCTGACCTCTGTCACCATGTCAACACACCATGGAGGGATCTGATTGGCTGCTGCAGGTCTTGTGGTGATCCAGAGGTGAGCAGAGGGGAGCAGGTTCCCCCTGATGAGGTTTGTCAGCAGCACATCCACTGAGGTGGACTTTCTAACATCAGTCAGGACCTGATTGTTGTTGAAGTCCAGAGGAAGCCGACACTCATCCAGACCGTCAAAGATGAAGAGAACCTGGAACTCTTCAAACCTGCAGAGTCCTGCTTCTCTGGTCTGAGTAAAGAAGTGATGAACAAGTTCCACCAAGCTGAACTTTCTCTCTCTCAGCACATTCAGCTCTCTGAAAGTGAAGGGGAATGTGAACTGGATGTCCTGGTGGGCTTTGTCTTCAGCCCAGTCCAGAGTGAACTTCTGTGTTAAGACGGTTTTCCCGATGCCAGCCACTCCCTTTGTCAGCACTGCTCTGATTGGTCGATCTCTTCCAGGTGAGCCTTTAAAGATGTCTTCTTGTCTGATGGTGGTCTCTGGTCTGTGTGGGGTCCTGGATGCTGCTTCAATCTGTCTGACCTCATGTTCCTCATTGACCCCTCCAGTCCCTCCCTCTGTGATGTAGAGCTCTGTGTAGATCTGGTTCAGGAGGGTTGGGTTTCCTGCTTTAGCGATCCCCTCAAACACACACTGGAACTTCTCCTTCAGGTCAGACTTCAGTTTACGTCTGCACTCTGCAGCAGGACCAGTTCCTGAAAGAACCAAAGAGAAATGTGATGAATGATCTGAAGCTACAATCAGTCTGATGAATTTACACTTTCAGACATCAGGATGGATTTGATTTTCCTCCTCTCTGAAATCTCTTCATCAGCTGTGAACAGTTTCTCACAGCTCATAGATGTGATCCAAATGTGTGCATCATATTAACAGCAGAGTTTGAAATGTAAACCTCTCCCATGTAGTGTCTGTAAGGTAGTAACCTAAAAAGGCCACCAGGTGTCCCTGTACAGCTGTTTATCGCAGTGAGATTAAGCAATCCCTGCTGTATTGTTCTTTCTTTTGTCCCTCCTGTGACACCGTAGTTGAGAGATTGCTTGGTTTTGAAACGGACGTGATGTTTGGTGTTAGAGAAGTTGCTTTTGTGGTTTTGGATTAAATGTGCTGGTCTAATCCACATCCGGAACCCGGCGTCCAGTGTTCCTGCGCTGCAACCCACTGGGCATACAATGACAGCCTCTGCTCTCCCGCCACAATTTAACACCTATGGCCCCATTCTCTGCACATTCTCTGTCCAGACCGACAACAACCCCTCAAGTATGTAATGATCTCAGCAAAGCTGGATGCTACAGGCCAGCGGTGGGTGTCTCGCCTGTCTGCGTTTGATTTTGACATTGAATATAAGAGGGGTCTGTGTAACATGAATACGGATGCACTCTCTAATCTGTCCTGCCAGGAAGTCACCCAGGTACTGCAAACTTGTCCTCAGCTGGTGAGATCTAGTGAGCAAGGGCATGGGGAGACACCAACTGCCCCAGATCTGACAGGCATGCCAGGTGAGAGTGCTGCTATAGTTGGTACACCTGAACCAGGCTTGTGCCAGGAGTCCAGTGAGCCCTATGGTGATGTAGGGACAGAATCACTTCCGGCCATGACTAAACAGGAGATCCATGCAGGGCAGAAAGGAGATCCTGTCGTGGGCCCAGTCTTACACTTCAAAAGCCAGAACCACAAGCCAAGTTGCAGTGAGAGGACTGTGGGTTGGCCTGAAGTACGCCTGCTCTTAAAGGCTAGTGATAAGAGATGGTATCATGTACCGCTGCATTAAAGACGCTCAGAGAGGTGCTGTGGAACAACTATTACTGCCAGAGAAGCTGCGAACATCAGTAAAAACTGCTCTTCATGATGACTCAGGACACTTGGGATTTGAAAGAACCCTGCAAATGATAAAGGAGAGATTTTACTGGCCAAAAATGTTCCAGGAAATTAAAGCCTGGTGTGAGCAGTGTGAGAGGTGTTGCCTCAGAAAGACCCCTACGGGCCTCAGGGCACAGTGGCCAAAGTGCTGTGGAAAAACTTCTTCTGCCGGTTTGGTTTCCCTGTAAAATTGCATGCCGACCAGGGGCGAAATTTTGAAAGTGCTGTTGGGAAGGAGCTGTGTAAATGTGCTGGCATCACTAAGACCCACACCACTCCCTACTACCCCCAGGGCAATGTGACACCTGAGAGGTTCAATCAGACACTCTTAAACATGCTGGGGACATTGGAGCCGCACTTGAAGCCTCACTGGCATGAGCATGTGGATGCTATGACCCATGCATACAACTGCACACAGCACGATTCGACAGGGCATACACCATACTACCTGATGTTTGGTAGGTACCCAGGGCTCCCAGTTGACCTGATCTTTGGACTCTCTACCAAAATGAGCCCTGTGAGTACAGTGATTATGTTCAAACTCTGCATGACTGTTTGTCACATGTGTATGCCCAGGCCAACCAGATGTCTAGGCATGCCAAAGGACAACAAAAATAATACTATGACAAGAAAACAAAAGGTCAAGTATTCAGTCCAGGGGATAGAGTACTGGTCAAATTGTGCCACATGGAGGGAAGGGAGAAACTTGGAGATAAATGGGAGTCTCGCCCATACCTGGTGGTGAAAAGACAACCTGGTCTTTCTGTGTATGTCGTACGACCAGAGGGAAGTGATGATCTGACAGGAGAATTATGGCCAAGCTACCATCTTTGATGAACATTTCTTTTCTATATATACTCTGGTTGAAATTCTTGTACTGTACACCTTCTTGTTTGCCGCTGTAACTCCATGAATTTCCCCGTTGTGGGACGATTAAATCTTATCTTATAAAGAGAGAGTGGTCCACCGCAACCTTCTGACACAATGCATGTTTCTCCCAGTGGAGCGGGTTGACAACGCTATGAGAGAAGAGGTTGACTCTGATTTAGATGCAAAGGAGGAAGACACTGAGGGCCTGATCTACTAAGATCCCAAATAACGAGCGCTAATTTGCGTGTGCAAATAATAATTTTGCACGTGTTATTTCTGGGCGTGTTGCGGGTGATCTACTAAGACTGCGTGCGCAAATGATAACGAGTGCAAAAGTGGTGCGGACCGCCCTATTTTACGAGGATTTTGCGTGTGCTATCGGCTGTCACCATGGAGAGTTTGAGAGAACAGAGTGGCCTTAAGTGATAAATGAAGTTTGAAGCCATGGAGTTGGAGGTCTTTGTGGAGGAGGGAAATAAACACAGACATCTCAGCGTTAGAAACGCGATTTGGGAGGCCATCTGTGAAAAGGTGAATGATGTGAGAAAAAACAGAAGATCTGCCGATGAAATAAACACATCTACTCCACTCCAAAACGCAATCAGTGTTTTGATGGAGTTTAGAGAGCGATTTGATGAGGCTTAAGGCTGATTTATACTTCTGCGTCGCCCCTACGCAGCAGGGTCTGACGCGGACGTGAGCACCACATACTTGTGCGTCGATGTGTCCGTGTCGCGCAGTAATTCTCCGCCGAAACGCCTGAGGGCAGTGTGGTCTCTCTGATAGCCGGTCTCCTGCTTCCGGCCCGCTACGATCTCTGTTTACTTTTCCACATCGATTCAGAGCGTGTTATGCTAATCTACAGCTGATACATGTTGCTGTTTATCATACAGACATGATTACATGAAGAATAGAGAGGAGGAGATGAAATACACGGCCGATGTGCGGCCGATGTCCGGAATCCCGGAAGTGCTGTGAATGCGGGAAAGACAAAGCCGCCGAGCGGACCAATCACAGAGCTTGCGGTCCGCGTCGGCTCTACGCGGAGTTACATTTTGGAGGAGGTGCACGTCAGCTACGTGCGTAGGCCTCTGCGTAGGTACGGGAGCTACGCAGACCTACGGCGTAGGCTACGCCGTCAGTTCGACGCAGAAGTATAAATCAGCCTTTAGTCTGCCACTCTTGCTCTAGAAAAGTTAGGCGTCACTTGGATGAAGACAGTGGCCTCACTGTCCCAGGGAGCAACTTTCGGATGAACGTTTTTAATGCCTGATATCATCATCCAGCAACTGTCCCAAAGATTCACCAGCTTAAATGGAACTGGGAGCATGTTTGAGTCAATTCACCCCAACACACTGCTGCAAGCACGAGATGAGGAGTTACACCAAGCTGCCTGGCGCAGCTCAGTGAGCGCTCATTCTCCAAGTTAAAACTAACTAAGAACCCCTTGATGAGCACGATGGGACAGGAGAGACTGAGTGGACATGTCATGTTATCTATTGAGAATGACAGATCAAAGAAAATGGACATACAGTGCATCGTGGACAAGTCCGCGGAGCTTAAGGCTCGTCCAGACAGTGGTGAGTAGGCCGAGTACTTCATATTGATTTTTTGTTTGTATGTGAACATGTGGGCCGCTGTGCCAATTTGACTAAACTTTACAGCTGTTGATACAGTGACCTACTGTGCTCTCATTATATGAAAAAGTTAAAGTGGGTGTCAGAATGATGCGGTCGCTATCCGTGGTGCTGAACTGCTTTGAATTTGTGTTGTTTTTGTTTTTTTATTATTATTATTTTGTTCTCTTGGTTTGATTGACTAAAACATGTAGTAATGCTTGTAAGCCCTGCTTTTCAAGCATGTTGTAAAGCGATGTTATGATGAGCTTTACAGTGACCGCAGCCATGTGTGCATAACGCTGTGCCAGTTTGCACCTGTCTTTCAAACGTGCTAAATATAGACGCAAATACAGAGCTCGCTATCTGCTTCAGGGTTTGATAAATCACATTGCGTGTGCTAAATGATTATATTTGCATCTCCTCCTCCCAGTATTTTGCGCGTCCTGATGATCTGCATGTGTTCTGCATATTCATGAAGGCAAACATGCTAAATGGATAGCGCATGCTATTTTGCTCATTTGAAAGACACAATCCTCGGTGGTCCCGGTTAATACGTCAGCTTTGCGCGCGTTTTTATACATGCAACCCTTTAGTAGATCGGGCCCTGAGTCAGATGCAGCAGAAGTCTCTGAGGTGGAACTCGAAGCAAACGAAGTGGAGATAACTCAGTGTTTCTCTTCGCACTAAATCCCCACATTTTCCAAAAATAACACAACGCAGAGTCCCCGGGGAGTATAGAGAGGCAACAATGGCTGGAAGTGTAGAGAAGAAGGGTTACATCTCCATTTCCTCTCTCCATCATGTTCAATGTGTTCAAATCCTCTTACTGCTCTGCAGACAGTCAGCCAGCTCCTCCTGCTTCATTCTCCTCAGGAAGTGCAGAGTGATCTCCAGAAAGGCCTCTCTGCTCCTCCTCTGCTCTTCATCCTCATCCTCCCTCGGACTCTCTAAGCATTCTGGGTAATCTGGACTCAGAGCCCTCTGGATCTTCTTCAGCTCGGTCTTTACAAAACTGATGATGTTCTCCTGGAGCAGCTGGAACAAAATAGAACATCAGATCATCTGTGACAGACAGAGAGCCTGCTGGTCTGCAGAGTCCAGCATGGAGACTGGATCACAATGCTGCTTCAGGATTTAGTCTGTGGATCCTGCCCTATTACCCCTCTAGAACACTACGCTCCCAGCATGCAGGCCTGCTCATCGTACCTAAAGTCTCTAAAAGTAGTATGGGAGGTAGAGCCTTCAGTTATCAGGCCCCTCTCCTTTGGAATCATCTACCAGTCAGGGTCCGGGAGGCAGACACCCTCTCTACTTTTAAGAGTAGGCTTCAAACTTTCCTTTTTGATAAAGCTTATAGTTAGAGCTGGATCAGGCTTGGACCAGCTCTTAGTTACGCTGCTATAGGCTTAGACTGACACACTGGGATCCTGTCTTTCCCTCTCTCTCCTCTCTCTGCCTGTCTCCTACTTTAACTCTTCCTGTCCCATTAAAGTTACTAACCATAGACCTTTCTGGAGTCCCTGAGCTCCCTTGTCCCGTAGGTTCCTCTGGATCTCTGCTGCTGTGGACGTGCCAGACTCCAGCTGCTACAACTACTACTACTACTACTACTACAGCAGCTAAATGCTGCAAAGTGCTAAATTCCTGCGATCAGGAAACATCCAAACAGAATGAGTGTGTGCTCTGATTCTCAGGAGGAGCTGTGTTTGTACATTTACTCACCATCAATATGGAGTCCAGCTGTGTTTGATGCTGCTGGGCAGACTGACCAATGGGAGCCTCTGATCTCTGAACTCTGTGGAACAAATAGAACATCATGTAGTGTATATAATATAATGACACACAGTGTTGGTGTGATAGATTCTATGTAGTGGATCCTGGTAGAAACACTGCTGGATCCTCCTACAAACACAGGACACACATGAAGATACTACATGCTGAGTACAGTTATCTCTGCCTCCAATCCTGTTTACTGCTGTTGATCCTGATAGAAACACAACGAGGGACAAATGTTCACCTTCACAGAGAAAACACCGACCACAGTTACAAATGTTTCACACACAACAACAGGAAGTTCACTTTGAGAGGCTTACCGCTCATCAGCACTCATCGCTCCAGATTTGAAGTCATTACGTCTGTCCATAGACCAGTCACTCTTTAAGGTCACACAGCTGAGTCCAGATCCAGTAGAGTCTGGTCTCTGAAGTGGGACCCTGACAGAATCACAAACACTGATGAACAAACATGAACTGAGGGGCGGCAGTAGCTCAGTCCATAGGGACTTGGCTTGGGAACCGAAGGGCAGCCGGTTCGAGTCGCAGTATGGACGAAGTTTGGCAAGTGGACTGGTGGCTGGAGAGGTGCTGGTTCACTTGCCTGGGCACTGCCGAGGTGCCCTTGAGCAAGGCACCTAACCCCCAACTGCTCGGGGTGCGCTGGTTGACGGCAGTATCCTCACTATCTCTCCCTCAGCATGTTCACTGCATGTGTGTGCATTTGTATGTATATATGTAGGTGTAGCATGCCGAAAAAATAGCATGAGTGAAAAAATTTAATTTCCCCCCTGGGGATTAATAAAGTACCTTTCTTCTTCTTCTTAACTCTGAAAATCTTCCAGGTTTAAGTGCTGCTGAAATTTACTACAAACTTTTCTAATGTTTGATTCTGATAAAAACTCTGTGATCGATTATTACCTTAGACCATCAGACTGACGTCCATCTTTGAAGTCATCACGTATGCCCATAGACCGATCACTCTTTAAGGACACACATCTGGGTCTAGGTGCTGGTCTATGTCTCTTTTTGTTAAACTGTTTTTTATATATTTTTGGGGCTTTAACACCTTTATTGATAGAGGGTCAGTGGACAGTATAGCAAAGTGGGAGAGAGTGGGAAAATGACATGGGGGAAGGAGGCCGGAGGCTGGACTCGAACCCGGCCCTACCGCTTCATGGTCTCTTATCTTTGATAATGAAAGATTCGTAAACACCAGAAAAAGTTAAGACCTCTAAGTTCTGTAGAAAGTGTCTCTGAGTATTGTAGATAAAGATGGTTAAAGGGATTGTGTCAGAAATGTCCTTCAGGGGGACACTTTGACTTCTTTTAACCGTCCTGAGGACAGTTTGAAGACAACGGACACAAACCTTTAACCTTCTTACCTTTTATCAGCAGACTGACGGCCATCTTTGAAGTTAATGAATCCACGCTTAGACCGATCACTCTTGAAGGACACACAGCTGGGTCCAGGTCCAGGTCCAGGTCCAGATTCAGGTCCAGGTCCAGGTCCAGGTCCAGGTCCAGGTCTCTGAGCTTCATGTTCCTCACACAGAGTGCTCTTAGAGGGAGGGGCTCCCTCCTCTCCGTCCTCACACTGATCCATAGCAGAGCCTCCACCTTCACACAAACACAACAACATGTTCATCATTACAACCACAGACTGTAGAATAAACGGACGTAGTCTCCGTGACGTCCCCCATCTGTTCCTGAAGCGCTGTTTTGAAGATCGTTGGCGGGTGCCATATTGGAAATGCTGAACTCAACCCAACTTCATCCAAGTTAGTCTGCGGTAAAGAGGCGGACCTTTAGCCTTTACACTAACAGCTACAGGGTGACCGTCTGTCAATCAAGTCAGGCATGCCCTTATTTGGGCAAAGCTCGTTAGTGTAATATCTTTATAAATATTCAGTTATAGAATAATTCACCCCGTACAGTGTGTGCTGAGAGAGAAATGAGATATTCAGACCTAAACTGTTTTTTGAACCAGGCTGTAAACATGTTTATTTCTGCTGTAAAGATCGTCTTCTTTGAATGGGTGTGTATGTGGTTTCCTGTGTTTCTGCAGCCAGCCTCTAGTGGACGCTCGAGGAACTGCAGTTTTTACCACCTCCACATGGTCTTCATATTTTAAGACCTGAGGTTTCCGCTTGATTACAACAAGCTTTACACCACAGCAGGGGCGCCGCCAGGGATTTTGGGCCCCATGACAAAATATCACATTGGACCCCATCACCAAAGACCACAAGAACCCTGCGCAACTGCTGTAACCACATCTCCAGGATCCAATCGACCCAGACGTAACATTAAAATAGACTAAATCCCTCAATGCTTCAACCTGCCCAGCATCCAAAACAGACTATAGGCTGTAGCTTATGTAGCTTAGCTATAGCTTTGTTTTTAGAGGCTTTAGTAATAGTACAGATAGAGAGAGAAAGAAGAGATTCCCACAGACCCCCTTCAATAATGCTAATTGACATGCTGCGTTGCTCACCTTCTTGTTCATGGGGTTGGGGGGAGTTGTGGGG
Source organism: Notolabrus celidotus (assembly GCF_009762535.1). Taxonomy (NCBI): domain Eukaryota; kingdom Metazoa; phylum Chordata; class Actinopteri; order Labriformes; family Labridae; genus Notolabrus; species Notolabrus celidotus. Next base: position 37,542,210 of record NC_048277.1, on the reverse strand, counting down.
AGACAGGTCACCTGCTGACATATCAGCTGCTGAGTCTGGTAGGGAGGGCGGGGAAACCCATTTAGTATAATTAGCTACAACGTAGTTCATCTCATTGTGGACATCAAACTAGCAAACAGGTTGATTTGAACCACTCAAAGACTATACCAACCTTTCCTGGAGAAGAACTGGGTGACATACTGTCGCCCTTTCTTCTCTCTCTCCTTTCTTTCCCTCCTTTTCTGGGACCCAGACTTTGTCTTTCCAGACCTTTTAGCTGCCTTTCTGTGCACTGTGCAACTTCTGTCTGACTGCAGCACAGCTGATTAGAGCGAGTCAGGCTGGGCTGGACCATTTCATGCTGATACAGGGGGGGGGGGGGGGGGGGTTAACATGAATTTTCCCAAATAAAGTAGAGATCTCTGATATACATTTTATGAAGACAACGGGACCGTTTTTTAAATTGCCTTATTTTGAATAATGTTTTTATTTCTTTATTTTTATTTCTTATTATTTTCGGGCCCCCTGTCAGTCATGGGCCCTTAGAATCTTTCTAACGTTTCCCCCCTATACGGCGCCACTGCACCACAGAGACACACACTGCTCTCTGACACAGTGTCATTTCTGCTTCTACCACCAGATGGAGCCACACTCATTATAGTCTCTGTGAGGGGCGCTCACTCTGACTACTTGTGTGTGTTTGTGTGTGTGTGTGTGTGTGCTCAGTATTCTTGTCTTTTTTCCCTCTCCCTTTTCATGGCTTATGATATTAGTGGTTACTCCTTTGGGGTCACTTTAAGACCCCCCCCCCCCCAGTTCACACTCTGTTTCCACAGCTCTACCTGCTTCAAAGTGTGTTAACACTCTGTTTCCACAGCTCTACCTGCTTCAAAGTGTGTTAACACTCTGTTTCCACAGCTCTACCTGCTTCAAAGTGTGTTAACACTCTGTTTTCTAAAGTCCTAAACCTGTAGGATCGATGGCTGTAGCTGTGACTTGAGGCAAGATGAAGAAATGTAAATAATAGAACTCCTGCAGGCCACCGCCAGTCGAAGTTAAGCTACTTCAATGATTAACATTTCATTTCCGGTTACACAATAAAGGTCCCCTCATGTAACGTAGTCCCAAAAACTTTACTTTGAAAGGGCTATAACAGGAAGCAGCATGTTGTCAGGTGTAGTAACTTCACACTTTGAATAAAGTACCTGTAGATGCCTCTAAATATTTAGCCTCTAAATGAATGAGCACACTTTCTTCCAAATGTCCATTCTATTCAAAATGAAAAGTCTCTCCCAAATATAACATTTCTTATTGATAGAAATAACAGGAGTTGGTTGTGTTAATAAAGACATAGAAACACAAACATATGTGCTGGTGTCCCAGTTTCAAAATAGAAGTAGACAGTCATGAAATTTGGATTTCCCTTCTACAATACAACATCTTCAGATCAAACATATCTCGACGAGGAAACAGAGCTCGATACAACACCGGATGCTCCCTTGGGCGGTGCCGAAGTGGGACAGGATGTAACCCTTTATGTGTCGCATGAAGCTCATGTTTCCCCCTTCAACCTTAATATTGGGGGGGGGACATTTCAAAGTAATGTTAAAAACACTTTAACTTAAACCCATCATCATCATCATCATCATCATCATCATCATCATCATGTTCTCTGCAGGGTTTACCTTTTTGTACAGAAACATCCTCTCAGACGAGTATGGACTACATACTGTGAGTCAATGTTTTCAACTTTTAAAGTAGGCTCCAACATGAGTTGAGTGTTGCATTGCAGACTTGTTTGATGGGGCTCACAGGAAGTTAACATCCAATTACAACCAATGTAAAAATCAAACCTACGCCCTTGCTGAGACCACAGAAGATTATTTTATAATTCTCTTTTTGTAGCTTCTTACTAAATCTGTATTATCTGAATTTCCTTTCCTCCTCCTCTGTTCATAATTTAGACATCTACAGGTACTTTATTCAAAGTGTGAAGTTACTGCACCTGACAACATGCTGCTTCCTGTTATAGCCCTTTTAAAGTAAGGTTTTTTGGACTACTTAACATGAGGGAACTTTTATTGTGAAACCGGAAATGAAATGTTAATCATTGAAGTAGCTTAACTTCGACTGGCGGTGGCCTGCAGGAGTTGTATTATTTACGCTTCCTCATCTTGCCTCAAGTCACAGCTTTGAATAGAACTGTCATAAAAGGACTTGAACACATTCAGACCCCCCTGGCTCTAGAAGGCTCAGACCGGGAACACAGTCCTACCTTGTATTGATCCACGCGCAGCTTCACAGGTGGGGATAAACCAAGCTGCACCCTCCGCTCTAAAAACACGAGTCCAATGCGGAAGTGTTAAAAGCTGCACTTCATACAGGATGTGGTTGTGGCTGGCTCCGGAAGTACCAGAAGTCACATACACATGAATGTGAAAAAGCTGATGTTTACAGCAGAAATAAACATGTTTACAGCCTGGTACAAAAGAGGAGTGGAGTCTGGATAGCTCATTTCTTGATGTGCTCTCACTGTGAGGGGGGTGGATTTATTCATAACGTGGTCATTTCCAAGATATTGAGATTACTAGTCTTCCAATGAGAGGCTCAGCTGCCTGCAGGAACACTGCAGCTGTTGGCTAGGAGGCTCAAACTCCGCCCCTTTACGTCACACTGGCTCCACAGAAGCAATATGGCCGCCGCCGCCGATTGATTTGATTTGATTTGATGACTTTAGTTCGAACATGTAAAAGTAAAAATACAATAAAAATTAAAAAAAGCAGAAAAGAAGAAAGAGTTATACAAACATACAAGAAACAAATAAAATAAAAAGAAACAGTTTTACAAAAGAAACAAAATCAATATTAGCAAGCAGTGAAACAATTTACTTTACATGTGTGAAAAGGAGTAGGAAGAAGTTAAAACTTATCTAATCCCTCTATTCACTATTTTCTGCCATTATACGAGTGCAATCCCACACGTCAAATCTTCATATATTATCTTCATATTTACGCTAACAAACAAAAGTAAACCCCTCGTGATTATATACACTTGTCTTCCTCCTTGTACCTTATGAAAATCATTTCTTTGTACTTCTTCTTGAATTGAATTATGTTCAGACATTGCTTTAGTTCCATATTGAGACTGTTCCATAGTTTAACACCACAGACTGAAATACAGAAACTTCTCCTTGTGGTCCGAACACTCATCATCTTTAATCTCAACTTCCCTCTGAAGTTAGAACCCCCCTCTCTTTCACAGAATAATCTTTGAATATTTCCTGGAAGGAGATTTTTGCTAGCCTTGTACACAATTTGTGCAGTTTTACAATCTATGAGGTCAAATCATTTCAATGTTTTTGATTTGAGGAACAATGAATTTGTGTGTTGGCGGAAATCAACATTGTGAACTATTCTGATGGCTCTTTTCTGGAGGACTGACAGTGGTTGCAGGGAGCTTTTATAGGTGTTTCCCCACACCTCAGCACAGTAACTGATTGGTCTCAAAACAGCTCTTCAGAAACAGATGGGTGACGTCACGGATACTACGTCCATATTTCATACAGTCTGTGATAATACTGTAACAGCTCTACTGTTTGTTAAACCTGTTCAGTGCAGATGTTCCTAATTCCTACAGTGTTGACAGTCAGTGAAGGCAACAGTGAGAGGCACACAGTGCAGCAGGAGGGAGGGGATGAGGTGTGTGAGCTTGAAGGACGAGAGACAGCGCAGGAGAAGTTGTTAGTTCTTTCATTTAAAGCTGGGGTTGGTAGTCTCGGAAAACTAGCATGAATTTGAACGTAGCATTTCCTCAGGACTCCGTCTAACCCCCTCCCCCCTCCCCTCCCTCCCCTCAGAGCTCCTCCAAAACGACGCCCCTCCGCTCACATGCACGAGCGCCGCTGATTCATGACCATATGATGGTGACTGATTCAAAACAAGGGAGAAGTTCCCTCCCCTGGTGGTGAAGCTTTCAGCAGTGTGTCTGCCCCCTGGTGGCTGGCTGCAGTATAGGTCAAAAAATCTGTCTCCTCCATTCATTTGAATGGGGGAGCAGTCAAACTTTAAAAACTAAATACACGTGGTACGAATGTTTCTCCCGTCCGTATGCTGTGGTGATATGTAGTTAGTATTTGACTGTTTTGTGTTCAAGGCCTCTTTTTCCTGAACAGTTTCTTCTTCATTAGTTATTAGAGTTTAAAAAACGTGGTTTTACTTCCTGTTTCCTTTGATTCACAGCCGCCGTAGAGGGAAACTTCAAAGGATTCACAGCGTCATGTGACGTCACGCTGTAGGGCGGAGCTTATTACAGTGGCTTCACAGGCTCTGGCTGCACAATGGCGGCGCCCAGGAGCGGGATTTTTTTGGCTTCTGAACCGTACAACGGGAAGAGGCGGAGCAACGCTGTCCATTTTTATTTACAGTCTATGGCTAGGAGGCTCAAACTCCGCCTCTTTACGTCACACTGGCTCCACAGAAGCAATATGGCTGCCGCTGCCGATTGGTCTCAAAACAGCTCTTCAGGAACAGATGGGTGACGTCACGGATACTACGTCCATATTTCATACAGTCTATGATAATACTGTAACAGCTCTACTGTTTGTTAAACCTGTTCAGTGCAGATGTTCTTAATTCCTACAGTGTTGACAGTCAGTGAAGGCATCAGGAGAGGTGTAGAGTGTGTGAGCGGGAGAGAGGAGAGACAAGAAGAGAAGTTCTTCATTCATTCAAACATTGATTGTTGTTTTGTTGGTTGGCGTGGTAACGGCCGACAGTGACCGGTTATTAAAGATCAACGTGTTCACCAATCGGCTCGTCATCCCTACAGCGTCCGGACGGACGCTACAGTACATCTACATTTCTGTAGGACTTACTAAATGTCATTCATTCTTCTGCTTGTCAGAGCCCCCGTGGTGAGAGCTTTTTAGACTCTGATCCGGACTACAGTCCTGAGCAAAGCCCCTCATGGGGTCAGAGGGGACAGGCCCGAGGTGGAGCGAGAGGGGCAGTCAGTAGAGTCAGGGGAAGCAGAGGCAGGAGACGGGGAGTGAACGCCGGGGAAATGTACGCTCTGCAGGAGGCGGGCAGAACGGCAGGACGGGATCTGATTGGTTTAACATTTTGGGACCCAAAAACGGTGATTGGTTGGTGTTTTCCCAGGTTTACTCCGGCTGTAGATAGCAGCTTTTTTTACCTCTTTTTTAAGAACACATTATGTATTGATTATCATCAGGACATAAAGATCATTTTAACCAGTAGAACAAAAAGTGGATCTAAATCTGACGACCAACCCCAGCTTTAAGCCAAGCTGAAGAAGTTTATCTGCGAAAAAATACTTTCTTTAAATTTAACATGGGTCAGTTTGACCCGCAACATAACAGTGTTTCACGTTCAGCAGCACTACCTTCATTTCAGATTAAATAAATGAACTTCTTAGTTTGCAACACACTTCAGATCTGCATCATTGGTAAAGGAGGAGATGAAGAGGGTAGGATTGACTTTATTAAATGTAAGTTGCCAGCCTTGAAGGAGCAGCAAGTGTCACATTGGTCTTTTTTCGGCTGATACAGACCCAGGTTTTGGCGTTTAAACTCCTCAGCAAAAACCTGCCTTGATAATGGTCCTAGTCTCTTGTCCTCAGCAGCTCGAATGTAGACCTGGTGTAAATCATTCATCGACTGAAAGAGAGGCTCCACATACTGTTTGGATGTTGATGACCTGCAGTAGTGGGAGATCCTGTAGGAATGTCTTCATGAACTCATGAGCATCACCTTTGTTGCATGATGCTGTTTTCTTCTGTACACTTACTTTGTCCTTCACCCAGCTAAGAGCAGACCACTCCCTTATCCCAAGTGTGGATAAAAACATTGTTTTGCACACTCTCCTTCTCTGTCCGCGAATTTTTAAAAAGAAAAAAAGGGTAGATGACCTTCTGGAATTTTCAGAGCCCCTTCTCCTCTGAACTGGTGTAACATCTACCAAACCACGCACATACATTCTTTTCTCATCCCAGTTCATATTCTCCCAAAAACATTTCAAAATCTCCTCCCTGTCTGCCTCTGTGACTTCACTGCAGTGATGCTTGGACGATTTAAGACAGGAAGACGACTGGCATCCAGGTCCCATCACCCTGCTCTCCTGTGTTACCTCTTCTGACCTTTTGCTTCCAATGTAGGACTGTCCCAGCATTCTTCTTCTTTTCTGCACCGCTTTCTTCCAGGTTTCTGCATTTTTCCGCTTCCTCCCTCCAACACTTTGTGCACCTTCATTAAAATAATCTGGATCTTAAAAAGGAACAAAAAACAATAACATTAGTATGTGTGTATGATGCATTATTCAATGTCAGCTGCTGTGAAGTAGCTCTGGTGCTATCTCCACATTCTACTGGCATTGTGATGAGTAGATAACTACTTCATTTTGAGTTTTGGGGCCACTGTTCCTGTCTATTATACACTGCAGGAAGCAATGACAATTCAACACACAAATCCTGAACACATTATTAACCATACCTGCATCCATCTCAACTTCCTCGCTGACATTTTCTTCCTCACTATCCTCAACCTCCTCACTCTGTGTGTATGGATCACCTCCTCACTCTGTGTGTATGGATCACCTCCTCACTCTCTGTGTATGGATCACCTCCTCACTCTCTGTATGGATCACCTCCTCACTCTGTGTGTATGGATCACCTCCTCACTCTGTGTGTATGGATCACCTCCTCACTCTGTGTGTATGGATCACCTCCTCACTCTCTGTGTATGGATCACCTCCTCACTCTGTGTGTATGGATCACCTCCTCACTCTGTGTGTATGGATCACCTCCTCACTCTGTGTGTATGGATCACCTCCTCACTCACTGTGTGTATGGATCACCTCCTCACTCTCTGTGTATGGATCACCTCCTCTTACTTCTGCTTCCTCGTCTTCCTCTCTCTCTCCACCTGTGCTGTCACTGTCTGACTCAACTGGCTTTAGCTTTCTTGCCTCCTCATACGACACCTTCGCTAACTCACACATTTCCTCCAAAGATAAAGACATTCTGCTGTAGGAAGTCAGAAAACAGAAAACAAACAAACGTCATGCATATCCGCTTTTTATGGTATGACATGTTCCAAAAGTATCAAAGAGAATGTCACTGCTAAAGTGCTCATAGGCTATCCACATAGCATTAGCTTGATAATATCGTGTCATTTAACTTGCTTTTTAGACAACTCAGCAAGCCAAACGACATTCATCCTCACAGTTTCAATGATCAAAATATTATGAAGTGAGTTTTCATGGAATTATTACTTTCAATGAAGCACGGATCTAGCTAAAGAAAGATCGTGACTTTTCAGATCATTTTATGTCATGGCTAACTCGCTACAAGTCATCGTGATCACTTCCGTCTATTCGGACGACTGGAAATCAAAAAACAAAAC
>NC_048277.1:37394811-37529811 GCF_009762535.1 Notolabrus celidotus | reverse complement strand
GTGAGAGACAGAGGACCAGGAGAGAGGGAGGACTGTTACTCTGTTATTGTGAAGGACATAGTAACATTTATCAGAGCAGAGCAGACTCCAGGACTGATCATTATATCCAAACAGACAGTCATTGCCTCCTTTCCTTCTGATTCCTCTGTAACTCACTGATATATAAACCACTCCTCTCCACTCGACCTCCCAGTAACAGCGACCAGTCAGACCATCTCTACACAGCAGCTGATGACAGGAGTCAAATCTGTCTGGATGATCAGGATATGACTGATCCTCTCTCTCACGTGTCACCTTCCTGTTGTCTTCAGACAGTCTGAGGTGTCTGTTTGCTGTGTTTGAGTCCAGAGTGAGTTCACAGACATCTGATGGAGAGACAAAGACACAACACAGCAGCAGTTTATCATCAGACACACCTGAAGGCTTTATTCTTTGTTAGCTGACAGTCTGCTGTTTGGTCCTCATGAGTCAAACTGATTCCACACTTACACTTCTTCAGTCCAGGTTTTAACCACTGCTCTCCACCATGGTCCACCCTGGAGGAAGAAACACAGTCAGAGTGATGTTCAGTCCAACATGAGTCCTACCTGCTGTTCAACATGAAGCAGTGTTCCTCAGTTTGTCCCTGTGACAGAGAAACAGGCTGAATCTTTGGATCCAGAAAGTCCAGATTCTGCTTCTCATGTCCTCTTTGAAATCAGTAAAGAGGATTCCTGCTGAACCTTTGTTCTGTCACTTTAAAGAAGTGGTCTCTTTGTATGTGTCAGGAGTAAAAATCAATCATCCTAAACATCCTGTCTTATGGTTTCAGAGTGATGAAGACAGCTGGAGAACAATCATCAACATTCAGATCATTTCCACATGTCCTCCATGATGTCTCAGAGTCCCTGCTGAAACAAACAGCAGGTAGCAGCATGTATATGAAGCTGATGGTGACTGACAGGTCTGCTGCTGGTCTCCCTGAATGGAGCTGTGTCAGTAAACCAGTATATCTGGGCTGATGAAGCTCAATGAATACTGTTTGATCTCAGTGTTTAACCCAGTTCTGCAGCCAGTACTTTGAATCCATGTTTCTAACATCTGTAACTTCCTTAGTTCTGTTCCTGCTGAGATTCACTTCAATCTATCCTCTTCTTCTTCAGAGAGCAGACTCTGTACAGACCCCTGTGGACAGAAGAGTGTGTGTGTGTGTGTGTGTGTGTGTGTGTGTGTGTGTGTGTGTGTGTGTGTGTGTGTGTGTGTGTGTGTGTGTGTGTGATTGAGTGAGTGAGGGTCTGATTCAGGCCCAATCACTGCACTTAAAGGAATAAAGAAAACAAGATGTTTTTAGTGAATGAGGTGTTTTCTTCTGCACATTCAGTGTTTGAGTTCTTGTTGTCTGTTATACCTCAGTGTTTTCAGTCTGCAGAGAGGATCCTTCAGTCCAGCAGACAGAAGCTTTACTCCTGAGTCTCCTGGATGGTTGTAGCTCAGGTCCAGCTCTCTCAGGTGGGAGGGGTTGGAGCTCAGAGCTGAGGCCAGAGAAGCACAGCCTTCCTCTGTGATCAGACATCCTGACAGACTGGATTGAGGAAGTAAATCATGCAGTTATTAAACATATAATGATTAATACTATTTATAAAAACCATAAGCATCATGAGCATGAAACCTGACCTGAGAGTTTCCAGGTTACAGTTTGGATCCTTTAGTCCAGAAGATAGCAGGTCCACTCCTGAATCCTTCAGGTCGTTGTTACTCAGGTCCAGCTCTCTCAGACTGGAGGACTGTGAGCTGAGGACTGAGGACAGAGCTTCACAGCTTCTCTCTGAGAGGTTACATCCAGTAAACCTGAAAGACGTGAAAATTAGACAAAAATGCTCAAATTAAAAGGACATGAATAGCAAAGATTGTATTATTCCCACTCTTATTTATTACTCAACAAATGATTATTTTCTTCTTGATGCAGTTTTCTATGACCACTTATTGTTAGTCAACACTTAGAGTTTGACTAAATCTGTTGTTCCCTCTGACTTGTTTTCATTGAAGCCCTGAAAAACCTCAGAGTCATGAGAATTTCATCTTGATGTCATTTTCAAATTGTTCAAATTCTGTAAGAGAGTGGAACTTTACAATCAGTCTCAAACTGACCTGAGAGTTTCCAGGTTACAGTTTGGATCCTTTAGTCCAGAAGATAGCAGGTCCACTCCTGAATCCTGCAGGTCGTTGTTACTCAGGTCCAGCTCTCTCAGACTGGAGGACTGTGAGCTGAGGACTGAGGACAGAGCTTCACAGCTTCTCTCTGAGAGGTTACATCCACTCAGCCTGAAGAAGATGATGAGAACAAACAAAGGTTTCAGTTGTCATGAACAGAATGAATTCTATTTCAAATGTCTCACTCATGAACTCACACAGCTTTGTTGGAGGCTTTGATCACTGGCAGCAGCCTCAGAAGAGCCTCCTCTGAAGCAGAGAACTTCTTCAGGTCAAACACGTCCAGATCTTCCTCTGAGGACAGTAAGATGAAGACCAGAGCTGACCACTGAGCAGGAGACAGTTCCTCTGTGGAGAGACGTCCTGATCTCAGGGACTCTTGGATCTGCTCCACTAGAGAACGATCATTCAGTTCATTCAGACAGTGGAACAGGTTGATGCTTCTCTCTGCAGACAGATCCTCACTGATCTTCTCCTTGATGTACTCGACTGTTTCCTGATTGGTCTGTGAGCTACTTCCTGTCTGTGTCAGCAGACCTCTCAGGAGAGTCTGATTGGTCTGCAGTGAGAGACCCAGGAGGAAGCGCAGGAACAAGTCCAGGTGTCCGTTTGGACTCTGTAAGGCCTGGTCCACAGCACTCTGATGGAGACGGTTCAGTTTAGGTTTGTCTCTTGAGACTTTAGAGATCAGGGACGTTGGTTGTTCTTCTGGTTGTTCTTGTTCCATCAGGTTGAGTCCAGACTTGGTGAAGGTCAGATGGACATGAAGAGCAGCCAGAAACTCCTGAACGCTCAGGTGGATGAAGCAGAACACCTGGTCCTGGTACAGTCCTCTCTCCTCTCTGAAGATCTGTGTGAACACTCCTGAGTACACTGAGGCTTCCTTGATCTTGATGCCACACTCTGTCAGGTCGGACTCATAGAAGATCAGGTTCCCTTTCTGCAGCTGATCAAAAGCCAGTTTTCCCAGAGACTGGATCATCTTCCTGCTCTCTGGACTCCAGAGTGGATCAGTCTCAGATCCTCCATCGTACTTGATGCTCTTCAGTTTGGACTGGACCACCAGGAAGTGGATGTACATCTCAGTCAGGGTCCTGGGCAGCTCTCCTCTCTCTCTGGTCTTCAGCACATCCTCCAGAACTGTAGCAGTGATCCAGCAGAAGACCGGGATGTGGCACATGATGTGGAGGCTTCTGGAGGTCTTGATATGGGAGATGACTCTGCTGGCCTGCTCCTGGTCTCTGAACCTCTTCCTGAAGTACTCCTCCTTCTGAGGGTCAGTGAACCCTCTGACCTCTGTCACCATGTCAACACACTGAGGAGGGATCTGATTGGCTGCTGCAGGTCTTGTGGTGATCCAGAGGCGAGCAGAGGGGAGCAGGTTCCCCCTGATGAGGTTTGTCAGCAGCACATCCACTGAGGTGGACTTTCTAACATCAGTCAGGATCTGATTGTTGTGGAAGTCCAGAGGAAGCCGACACTCATCCAGACCGTCAAAGATGAACAGAACCTGGAACTCTTCAAACCTGCAGAGTCCTGCTTCTCTGGTCTGAGTAAAGAAGTGATGAACAAGTTCCACCAAGCTGAACTTTCTCTCTCTCAGCACATTCAGCTCTCTGAAAGTGAAGGGGAATGTGAACTGGATGTCCTGGTGGTCTTTGTCTTCAGCCCAGTCCAGAGTGAACTTCTGTGTTAAGACTGTTTTCCCGATGCCAGCCACTCCCTTTGTCAGCACTGCTCTGATTGGTTGATCTCTTCCAGGTGAGCCTTTAAAGATGTCTTCTTGTCTGATGGTGGTCTCTGGTCTGTGTGGGGTCCTGGATGCTGCTTCAATCTGTCTGACCTCATGTTCATCATTGACCCCTCCAGTCCCTCCCTCTGTGATGTAGAGCTCTGTGTAGATCTGGTTCAGGAGGGTTGGGTTTCCTGCTTTAGCGATCCCCTCAAACACACACTGGAACTTCTCCTTCAGGTCAGACTTCAGTTTACGTCTGCACTCTGCAGCAGGAACAGTTCCTGAAAGAACCAAAGAGAAATGTGATGAATGATCTGAAGCTACAATCAGTCTGATGAATTTACACTTTCAGACATCAGGATGGATTTGATTTTCCTCCTCTCTGAAATCTCTTCATCAGCTGTGAACAGTTTCTCACAGCTCATAGATGTGATCCAAATGTGTGCATCATATTAACAGCAGAGTTTGAAATGTAAACCTCTCCCATGTTGTCTCCATTTCCTCTCTCCATCATGTTCAATGTGTTCAAATCCTCTTACTGCTCTGCAGACAGTCAGCCAGCTCCTCCTGCTTCATTCTCCTCAGGAAGTGCAGAGTGATCTCCAGAAAGGCCTCTCTGCTCCTCCTCTGCTCTTCATCCTCATCCTCCCTCTGACTCTCTAAGCATTCTGGGTAATCTGGACTCAGAGCTCTCTGGATCTTCTTCAGCTCGGTCTTTACAAAACTGATGATGTTCTCCTGGAGCAGCTGGAACAAAATAGAACATCAGATCATCTGTGACAGACAGAGAGCCTGCTGGTCTGCAGAGTCCAGCATGGAGACTGGATCACAATGCTGCTTCAGGATTTAGTCTGTGGATCCTGCCCTATTACCCCTCTAGAACACTACGCTCCCAGCATGCAGGCCTGCTCATCGTACCTAAAGTCTCTAAAAGTAGTATGGGAGGTAGAGCCTTCAGTTATCAGGCCCCTCTCCTTTGGAATCATCTACCAGTCAGGGTCCGGGAGGCAGACCCCCTCTCTACTTTTAAGAGTAGGCTTCAAACTTTCCTTTTTGATAAAGCTTATAGTTAGAGCTGGATCAGGCTTGGACCAGCTCTTAGTTATGCTGCTATAGGCTTAGACTGACACACTGGGATCCTGTCTTTCCCTCTCTCTCCTCTCTCTGCCTGTCTCTCACTTTAACTCTTCCTGTCCCATTAAAGTTACTAACCATAGACCTTTCTGGAGTCCCTGAGCTCCCTTGTCTCGTAGGTTCCTCTGGATCTCTGCTGCTGTGGACGTGCCAGACTCCAGCTGCTACAACTACTACTATCCGTCTCCCCACTATCATCTCTCTCTCTCTTCATCTCCCTCTATCCCTCTCTCCAACACGGTCTCAGCAGATGTGTGTCTAACATGAGTCTGGTCCTGCTGGAGGTTTCTGCCTGTTAAAGGAACTTTGTCCTTGCCACTGTAACTTGCTAAATGCTGCAAAGTGCTAAATTCCTGCGATCAGGAAACAGAAACATCCAAACAGAATGAGTGTGTGCTCTGATTCTCAGGAGGAGCTGTGTTTGTACATTTACTCACCATCAATATGGAGTCCAGCTGTGTTTGATGCTGCTGGGCAGACTGACCAATGGGAGCCTCTGATCTCTGAACTCTGTGGAACAAATAGAACATCATGTAGTGTATATAATATAATGACACACAGTGTTGGTGTGATAGATTCTATGTAGTGGATCCTGGTAGAAACACTGCTGGATCCTCCTACAAACACAGGACACACATGAAGATACTACATGCTGAGTACAGTTATCTCTGCCTCCAATCCTGTTTACTGCTGTTGATCCTGATAGAAACACAACGAGGGACAAATGTTCACCTTCACAGAGAAAACACCGACCACAGTTACAAATGTTTCACACACAACAACAGGAAGTTCACTTTGAGAGGCTTACCGCTCATCAGCACTCATCTCTCCAGACTTGAAGTCATTACGTCTGTCCATAGACCAGTCACTCTTTAAGGACACACAGCTGGGTCCAGATCCAGGAGAGTCTGGTCTCTGAAGTGGGACTCTGACAGAATCACAAACACTGATGAACAAACATGAACTCTGAAAATCTTCCAGGTTTGAGTGCTGCTGAAATTTACTACAAACTTTTCTAATGTTTGATTCTGATAAAAACTCTGTGATCGATTATTACCTTAGACCATCAGACTGACGTCCATCTTTGAAGTTATAATATCGACCCATAGACAGGTCACTCTTGAAGGACAGACAGCTGGGTCCAGGTCCAGGTCCAGGTCCACATTCAGGTCCAGGTCCAGGTCCAGGTCTCTGAGCTTCATGTTCCCCACACAGAATACTTTTAGAGGGAGGGGCTCCCTCCTCTCCGTCCTCACACTGATCCATAGCAGAGCCTCCACCTTCACACAAACACAACAACATGTTCATCATTACAACCACAGACTGTAGAATAAATGGACGTAGTCTCCGTGACGTCCCCCATCTGTTCCTGAAGCGCTGTTTTGAAGCCGATCGTTGGCGGGTGCCATATTGGAAATGCTGAACTCAACCTAACTGTCGAGCTAGTGTGAGGTAAAGAGGCGGACCTTTAGCCTTTACACTAACAGCTACAGGGTGACCGTCTGTCAATCAAGTCAGGCATGCCCTTATTTGGGCAAAGCTCGTTAGTGTAATATCTTTATAAATACTCAGTTATAGAATAATTCACCCCGTACAGTGTGTGCTGAGAGAGAAATGAGATATTCAGACCTAAACTGTTTTTTGAACCAGGCTGTAAACATGTTTATTTCTGCTGTAAAGATCGTCTTCTTTGAATGGGTGTGTATGTGGTTTCCTGTGTTTCTGCAGCCAGCCTCTAGTGGACGCTCGAGGAACTGCAGTTTATACCACCCCCACATGGTCTTTATATTTTAAGACCTGAGGTTTCCACTTGATTACAACAAGCTTTACACCACAGCAGGGGCGCCGCCAGGGATTTTGGGCCCCATGAAAAAATATCACATTGGACCCCATCACCAAAGACCACAAGAACCCTGTGCAACTGCTGTAACCACATCTCCAGGATCCAATCGACCCAGACGTGACATTAAAACAGACTAAATCCCTCAATGCTTCAACCTGCCCAGCATCCAAAACAGACTATAGGCTGTAGCTTATGTAGCTTAGCTATAGCTTTGTTTTTAGAGGCTTTAGTAATAGTACAGATAGAGAGAGAAAGAAGAGATTCACACAGACCCCCTTCAATAATGCTAATTGACATGCTCCGTTGCTCACCTTCTTGTTCATGGGGTTGGGGGGAGTTGTGGGGAGACAGGTCACCTGCTGACATATCAGCTGCTGAGTCTGGTAGGGAGGGCGGGGAAACCCATTTAGTATAATTAGCTACAACGTAGTTCATCTCATTGTGGACATCAAACTAGCAAACAGGTTGATTTGAACCACTCAAAGACTATACTAACCTTTCCTGGAGAAAAACTGGGTGACATACTGTCGCCCTTTCTTCTCTCTCTCCTTTCTTTCCCTCCTTTTCTGGGACCCAGACTTTGTCTTTCCAGACCTTTTAGCTGCCTTTCTGTGCACTGTGCAACTTCTGTCTGACTGCAGCACAGCTGATTAGAGCGAGTCAGGCTGGGCTGGACCATTTCATGGATTAATATGAATTTTCCCAAATAAAGTAGAGATCTCTGATATACATTTTATGAAGACAACGGGACCGTTTTTTAAATTGCCTTATTTTGAATAATGTTTTTATTTCTTTATTTTTATTTCTTATTATTTTCGGGCCCCCTGTCAGTCATGGGCCCTTAGAATCTTTCTAACGTTTCCCCCTATACGGCGCCACTGCACCACAGAGACACACACTGCTCTCTGTCACAGTGTCATTCCTGCTTCTACCACCAGATGGAGCCACACTCATTATAGTCTCTGTGAGGGGCGCTCACTCTGACTACTTATGTGTGTGTGTGTGTGTGTGTGTCTGTGTGTGTGTGTGTGTGTGTGTGTGTGTGTGTGTGTGTGTGTGTGTGCTCAGTATTCTTGTCTTTTTTCCCTCTCCCTTTTCATGGCTTATGATATTAGTGGTTACTCCTTTGGGGTCACTTTAAGACAAAGCTCTAAACTGCTGTCTCCTCGCTCCTCGGCGAGAAGTAGTTACTGACGCACCATTTTAACTTGCGTCCCAAAGCTCTAAAACTGCTGGAGGAGAGAGGAGAGAGGACAGAGGAGCGAGGGAAGAGGAGAGAGGAGAGAGGAGAGAGGAGCGAGGAGAGAGGAGCGAGGAGCGAGGAGCGAGGAGAGAGGAGAGAGGAGAGAGGAGAGAGGAGCGAGGAAAGAGGAGAGAGGAGAGAGGAGAGAGGAGCGTAGAGAGAGGAGAGAGGAGCGAGGAGAGAGGAGAGAGGAGAGAGGAGCGAGGAGCGAGGAGAGAGGAGCGATGAGAGAGGAGAGAGGAGAGAGGAGCGAGGAGCGAGGAGAGAGGAGCGAGGAGAGAGGAGAGAGGAGAGAGGAGAGAGGAGCGAGGAGAGAGGAGAGAGGAGAGAGGAGCGAGGAGAGAGGAAAGAGGAGAGAGGAGAGAGGGAAGAGGAGAGAGGAGAGAGGAGAGAGGAGGGAGGAGCAAGGAGAGAGGAGCGAGGAGGGAGGAGAGAGGAGCGAGGAGCGAGGAGAGAGGAGCGAGGAGAGAGGAGAGAGGAGAGAGGAGCGAGGAGCGAGGAGCGGGGAGAGAGGAGAGAGGAGAGAGGAGCGAGGAGAGAGGAGAGAGGAGAGAGGAGCGAGGAGCGGGGAGAGAGGAGAGAGGAGAGAGGAGAGAGGAGAGGGGAGAGAGGAGAGAGGAGAGAGGAGAGAGGAGAGAGGAAAGAGGAGAGGGGAGCGGGGAGAGAGGAGAGAGGAGCAAGGAGAGAGGAGAGAGGAGCGAGGAGCGAGGAAAAAGGAGCGAGGAGAGAGGAGCGAGGAGAGAGGAGCGGGGAGAGAGGAGAGAGGAGAGAGGAAAGAGGAGAGGGGAGCGGGGAGAGAGGAGAGAGGAGCAAGGAGAGAGGAGAGAGGAGCGAGGAGCGAGGAAAAAGGAGCGAGGAGAGAGGAGCGAGGAGAGAGGAGCGAGGAGAGAGGAGCAAGGAGAGAGGGGCGAGGAGAGAGGAGAGAGGAGCAAGAGAGAGGAGAGAGGAGAAAGGAGAGAGGAGCGAGGAGAGAGGAGAGAGGAGAAAGGAGAGAGGAGAAAGGAGAGAGGAGAGAGGAGAAAGGAGAGAGGAGCGAGGTGAGAGGAACGAGGAGAGAGGGGCGAGGAGAGAGGAGAGAGGAGCGAGGTGAGAGGAGCGAGGAGAGAGGGGCGAGGAGAGAGGAGAGAGGAGAGAGGAGCAAGAGAGAGGAGAGAGGAGAAAGGAGAGAAGAGCGAGGAGAGAGGAGAGAGGAGAAAGGAGAGAGGAGAGAGGAGAAAGGAGAGAGGAGCGAGGTGAGAGCAACGAGGAGAGAGGGGCGAGGAGAGAGGAGAGAGGAGCAAGATAGAGGAGAGAGGAGAGAGGAGACTGATCGGAGGAGGGATAATCGAGGAAACATGAGAGCAGACTTTGCGGAAGTCTTTTCTCTGACAGACACGCCCCCCTTATCGAAAACAGTCACTAAGGGTGCCCTGAAACAGACCTTAAAACAGACACTAAGGGTGCCCTGAAACAGACATTAAAACAGTCTCTAAGGGTGCCCTGAAACAGACCTTAAAACAGACACTAAGGGTGCCCTGAAACAGACATTAAAACAGTCTCTAAGGGTGCCCTGAAACAGACCTTAAAACAGTCTCTAAGGGTGCCCTGAAACAGACATTAAAACAGTCACTAAGGGTGCCCTGAAACAGACCTTAAAACAGACACTAAGGGTGCCCTGAAACAGACATTAAAACAGTCTCTAAGGGTGCCCTGAAACAGACCTTAAAACAGACACTAAGGGTGCCCTGAAACAGACATTAAAACAGTCTCTAAGGGTGCCCTGAAACAGACCTTAAAACAGTCTCTAAGGGTGCCCTGAAACAGACATTAAAACAGTCACTAAGGGTGCCCTGAAACAGATCATAAACACACGTTGGTTTGAGTCTGTTTGATGAGCTGAGATTTAAAAGTGTTTGATGTGAGTTTTAAACATAAAATCATAAATTCAATATAACAGAGGATGGATTATGTTAAATCTGATTGTTTTTGTCAGATTCTCTGTCTAATGAAATAGAGTAATAGAGTCTAACATCATAGATAGAATATATGATCAGTTATTCCTCCTGTTAGTTTCCCTGTTTGTTCTCGTTTTCTTCATGAAGAGAAGTCTGACAGTAAAGTTTGTCTGTTAGTAAAAACACTTGTTATATTTCCTGTCAGGTTAATAAAGTTTCATATGAGGCTGATCATTAATGAGCACGGGGTTTGAAAAGAGTTGCATGGTTTATATTTTCCCTTAAAGTAATAAATCATTTAATAATGAGGAATTTTACTGATGAATGGATCTGTGATGCTTCAGGACAGAATAAACAGAGAGCAGATTCTCTTCTTCTGCAGGTGTTTGTTAAACAGGTAAACACAGAGACAGAGCTCTGTTACTGTTTATATGGATCAGAGTTATGACAGTGAACATGTGTGCAGACACAAACAGCTGTTGGTGACGTCATCACAAACCAACGACGCTTCACGTGACGCTCCGGAGGACAGGACGTCTCATTTCTCTAATTACAAATCTCCTCGTTCCTCTCTCCTCTGGTTTCATTTCCTCACATCTCTGGTGGGCGGGACTAAGACGCGAGGAAGAGACGCGAGGATGGACGTTTAGAGCTTTGAGAAGCACCCTGTCTGTCCAGAGCGCCTGTCACTGCAGGTGCATTCAGGGACCGTCGTAAAGAGGCAATGCAGACCTGTATTTTGCGTTCATGACATTTTTATTTGAATCAGGAGAATCAGAGATACTGGTCACATGAAGAATGTTTTCTTTTGACTTTTTTGCAGGCTAGATTATTTAACTTAAGATATTACTAAAACAAAAGAGTTAAAAGAGTGAACTGTTGCCGATTTAACTTGGTATAACCCTGATACGGATATCTGATCGACTACATGAATTATTTCAGGATAGATAGATTGTCGTCGAAAAGTCTGTCTGTGCTGGTGTCCCAGTTTCAAAATAGAAGTGGGACAGGATGTAACCCTTTATGTGTCGCATGAAGCTCATGTTTCCCCCTTCAACCTTAATATTGGGGGGGGACATTTCAGCCATCGCTTGAGGTCGGTAGGGACCCGTCCCTCCGGTCCATACACAATCCTCCAAGGCTGCTATGTTAGCCTGTGGCCCCGTTAGCCTCTGCTACATCTGCTAAGTGCGTCTCCCCTCTGTAGAACTGGCATAAAAGGACTTCAACACATTCAGACCCCCCTGGCTCTAGAAGGCACAGACCGGGAACACAGTCCTACCTTGTATTGATCCACGCGCAGCTTCACAGGTGGGGATAAACAGGGGAAAGGGCGAGGAACGGGAGAGACCTGAACCAGACTTCTCCCTCTTCAGCAGAAAACGAAAGTGAAACTGAACTCTGTGCTCCCTATGAGGGGCACGCAGTGGCGATTCTAGGACTTCTTTTCAGGGGGGGCAATAGGGGGCAATGCTATATTTTAGGGGGCACCCAATTGCCTTGTGTTTGAATTGTGCTCTACAAATAAACTTCCTTGTAAATAGATAGATAGATAGATAGATAGATAGATAGATAGATAGATAGATAGATAGATAGATAGATAGATAGATAGATAGATAGATAGATAGAAACCTCAGGAAATTCAGATTCCAGCAGCAGGTAACACCAAAGGACAGAAAAACAGCACGCAGATATCAAAGATCAAAAATCACAGGTTATATTCACAGTACAGTTCACAGTAGCAGCAATATATACAAGTCTAAAAAGGAATACCGGTGCAGGTTATAATAAAATAGCAACAGCAATAATAAATAAATTGATAATTAACTATAAATACTGAGGAGTGCAAGCTTGTTTAAATTGTGTTGTGGTCCATTCAGTTAAGACTATTTTTCTCTCCCCCCCCAATCCTCTGTCCTCCTCCCGCCCCCCCCTCCTCCCTCCAAGTGAGGAGTTATACAGTTTAGTTGCACGGGGAACAAAGGAGTTTTTGAGTCTATTTGTGCTTCATCTGGGGAGGAGCATTCTGTCACTGAACAAGCTTCTCTGGTTGCTGATGACAGTGTGCAGAGGGTGGCTGGTGTTATCCATGATGGCCAGCAGTTTGTTCATGGATCTCTTCTCTGCCACTGTCACCAGGCAGTCCAGCTTCATGCCGACCATAGAGCCGGCCCGCCTGATCAGCTTGTCCAGTCTGGAAGAGTCCCTCTTTGATGTGCTGCCCCCCAGCACACCACAGAGTAATTTATTAGGGATGGGAATTTACCCTAATCCTTGTAATTGATTACTTGAATGACACGGACCTACCACTCTGGTAGTTGTTGTTCTCTGTGATGGTAGCTTGTACTCTGGCTCGACTAACGCGATCAGCTCTTTGAAGCCTTCTCCTTCCACAACACTTAAAGGGAGCATATCTCCAGTTACCATTTTGGTTCTTATCAGGCTAATCTTCTCCGCTCTGGTTTCATCACAACGACGTGTGCTAACAGGGCGAGCAAAAGACGTGATGTGAGACTGCCTGTTATCCGTCTCCGCTGTTTTCTCCTTGTGCTTTAAAGGTGACATATCATGCAAAATTGACTTTTTAATGGTTCTCCACCTGAAATCTGTGTCCCTGTCTACAAACCCCCTGAGAATGAAAAGAATCCATTCTGCCCCTGTTCTGATTTCTCCACCTTTCTGTAAATGTGTGCTGAAACCAGCCGTTTCAGTTTTCAGTGTTTTTCATACGTCACAACGCCATCCGGTCTGTAACAGGAAGTCAGAGCTCGGAGCTTGTTCAGCCCATAGACTGTATAAAATACAACTCAACCCCTCCTCTGTTTTTTCATTCCCTGCACACATGTGTGCTAACAAGGAGCTTAGGAGGGAGGCATGCTAGTTGTAGGCTGTCTTAATAAACACAAAGGTCGCTTTGACTCCCCACGTCTGCAGATTTGAAGATCTAGTGGAGGATTTTTATTTATCATAGATAAGTGCTAGCGCTAGTTAGCATAGCCACATAGCTACATGTTGGTAGCTGTGTACCAAGACACACGTCGACATACTGACAAATAAAACAACAAGAAACACTAAATCTGTGACCAATGGTTCAGAAAGGTCCTGCTGCAGGCGCCTCTCCGTCAGGATCAGATTCTGGATCAGATTCAGAGGGTTGAAGTAACGTGATCTCTGAGCAGCCGTGTATATTCAGCCAACATTTAAACATTAGATCAACATGCTGGAGAGCCGAGGCCCCACCCACTTCCTGAGGGGGGCGTGGTCAGAGGGAAAACAGACTGTTCTGAGGAGGGCTGAAGAAGAGGGTTCTTCAGGCAGACCAGAATCTGATTTCAAAGTGTTTTTATGAGCAATAAACTTTAAAGACATGTTTTGGGGACCTCTTAGACCAATATACTTGGGTTAAAAAGCGTGATATGTCACCTTTAACACTTTTTGAAAAATTGAAAAATTCCATAAATGTTGTTTCATAGTTTTGATGTCTTCAGTATTAATCTACAGTGTTTACAATAATTAAAATAAATGCAAACCCTTGAATGAGAAGGTGTTTCCAAACTTTTGACTGGTAGTGTATGCAGTTTGATTTAATAAAGAAGGTGAAACGACCACAACAGAAACAGGCTAAAACTCTGCAACAGAGACTCCAGTCAGACATACAGTCAGGTACAAATAGGGAAGTTAAGCAAAAGGCACACTGAAGACTGAAGATGACTGCATGCAAAATAAAGAAGGCCGTCGTTTTGAAACATTCTAGGTGGAGCAAAGTAATGTTAAAAATACTCTAGCTTGGGGCGCTGGTGGCCTAGCGGTCTAAGCGCCCCACATACAGAGGCTACAGTCCTCGTCGCAGGGGGTCGCCGGTTCGATTCCCGGCCGGTCGACCATTTCCTGCATGTGTTCCCCCGCTCTCTACTCCCCATATTTCCTGTCTCTCTTCAGCTGTCGTATCAAATAAATCATCATCATCATCATCATCATCATCATCATCATCATCATCATCATCATCATCATCATCATCATCATCATCCTGTTCTCTGCAGGGTTTACCTTTTTGTACAGAAACATCCTCTCAATCCGAGTATGGACTACATACTGTGAGTCAATGTTTTCAACTTTTAAAGTCACCTACAAAGACTTTGCACACATAAAAAGAAAAACTAATGAAACTGGGCGTTCAGACATCAATCAGATAACGATCGATCAGAGCGAAGACACGGTTTCCTCTGTGACATGATGCAGCAAAAACAAAGACGAAGAGGAGAAGTTCAGAAGCAGCAAACTGTCGCTGAGGAGAGCAGCAGGTAAGTCCAATAACACAAACTTTTATCCACTGCAGAAATATCTCAAACGTTCACTCACTGTCTGGGATTATTGGAAATGTTAATAATGATCTCACTACTTGTTTCAAGTTTCAGAGCTTGAAAAGAGACATTTTGTGATTCAAATATTCGAAGTCTTCTTTATTGTCAAATAAACTGCAGTATGCACCAGACAAACAGAGGATTTGATATTATGTTTCTCTCTCAGACCCTAGCAAATATCTAGAAAAAGATAAGAAGTAAGCTAATAAAAATAATAAAATACAGTTTAAAACAGTGCAAAAACTTTGCTATAGTGCAATTTAAAATCAAAGTGAGTGTGTGCGTTTCAGTCCTGAGGATGACAGACCTCAGCGTTGATTTGGGGGGGGGGGGGGGGGGGGGGTCAGTGACCGGGTTAGGTCTGTGAAGGGGGCACTATGGGAAGAGGGGGCAAAACAGGGAGAGAGTTCAGCATCCTGACTGCCTGGTGGATAAAACTGTCCCCCAGTCTGCTGGTTCTGGCCCAGAGACTGCGTAGTCTCCTTCCTGATGGCAACAGGCTGAAGAGGCTGTGAGACGGGTGGGAGGGGATGTCAAAATAGATTGCAACACGAATACACATAGTTTGTATCGAGTTAATACATATTAGATCTCGAGCCTCAAACTTAGATCTTGAGCCTCGAACTTTCTTCTTTATTTTGAGTTTTATTTTGTGGTTTTTAAGCTTCAACAGAAACCTAAAATATACATTTTCTTACAAACAGCAGCCATTGTGCCGATGAGTGTCGTATTTTGAAGTACAGCACTCAAAATTGTACAAACTTGTCATTCCCACATGGATGTATGGGGCTGAAATGGCGACACACGTTGATCCACGAAACGTCCGTTTGCAGGCACAGTGCAGGTATTTCTTCTCAGAGGTCTAACTTCTGTGATCTGTCAGTGAAGTCAGATTCATCTAAAAGCCTAAACATTTCTCGTTGTTCATTCCCTATGCTTGTTTTACATACCTACATGGAAGGGCAAAGCTTAAGGTGGGGAGAGCACACCCCCCATCTGATTTATGTGCATAAATGAAAAGCCAAGGTAAGGAGAATATCAGCAAAGAGCACCAGGGTACAGAACAGAGCGGGCATTGGTGAGTTTGCACACATGGAATGCAAAAGCTTGATGTGGGGAGAGCACACCTCCCCTCTTTTATTTGCATAATTGAAAAGCCAGGGTAGGGCGAGCTTCAGCAAAGACCCCTAGGGTAAATAACAGATTGGGCATCGGTGAGTGTGTACACGTGAAATGCCAAAGCCTGAAGCGGGGAAAGAACACCTCCCCTCTCTTTCATGTGCATAAATGAAAAGCATAGGTAGGGAGAGCATCAGCAAAGAACCCCAGGGTACAGAACAGAGTGTGCATCGGTGAATATGCTCACATAGCTTGCCAAAGCCTAATGTGGGGTGATCACACTTCCCCTCTCTTTCATGTGCATGAATAAAAAGCCAAGGTAGGGAGAGCATCAGCAAAGAACACCAGGGTACAGTACACAGCGGCCACTGGTGAATGTGCTCACATAGAATGCTGAAGCCTGATGTGGGGAGAGCACACCTCTCCTCTTTCCCATGTGCATGAATAGAAAGCCAAGGTAGGGAGAGCATCAGCAAAGAACCCCAGGGTACAGAACAGAGTGTGCATCGGTGAATATGCTCACATGGAATGCCAAAGCCTAATGTAGGGTGATCACACTTCCCCTCTCTTTCATATGCATAACTGAAAAGCATAGGTAGAGAGAGCATCAGCAAAAAAAAAAAAAAACAGAATACAGTACACAGCTGGTATTGGTGAATGTGCTCTTATACAATGCCAAAGCCTGAGGTGAGGAGAGCACACCTCTCCTCTATTTCAGATGCATAAATGACAAGCCAAGGCAGGGAGAGCATCAGCAAAGACCCTTGGAGTGCATAATAGATTGGGCATCAGTGAATGTGCTCATGTGAAATACTGAAGCCTGATGTGGGGAGAGCACACCTCCCCTCTTTCCCATGTGCATGAATGAAAAGCCAAGGTAGGGAGAGCATCAGTAAAGACCCCCAGGGTAATTAATAGATTGGGCAATGGTAAGTGTCCACATGTGGAATGCCAAAGCCTAATGTGGGGAGAGCACACCTCCCCTCTCTTTCATGTGCATACAGGAAAAGCCAAGGCAGGGAGAGCAGCAGCAAAGAGTCCCAGGGTACAGAATAGAGTGGGCTTCAGGAAAAGTGCCCAGGTGGATGCAAAAACCTGAGGTGAGGAGCGTACACCTCTCCTCTCTTTCATCTGCATACATTAAAAGCCAAGGCAGGGAGAGCAGCAGCAAAGACCACACACAAGACCATATATATGCCGCAGGTAAAATGAGACACAGCAGAAAGGAGGAGCTGGTGTGGAGGTCTCGTAAAGCTGTTTGCAGGGGGAGCAGTAAGAGAAGGCAGACTGAGGTAGTTTAAAGAGTAAGCACATTTTACTGTCTGCTCATTGGATGCTTAGCTGAGCTGTTAGCCGATAGGGGCTGGTGGTAAGAGTAGCTGATGTTCTGTAGGCCGAGGTGACTTTGTGGCCAGCCTGAACCAACACTATGCTCAATTTGTGACAACCCTTCTCTTCTTTTAGTCTCATTTTTATCTCTCCTTGTTTGTCCAGAGCCAACATGACAGCCCTGCTCTTTCTGTCTTCTGTCCTCTGTATCATTGGATCTATCACCCCGGTCTCCACGCTGCCCCCTACAGACCCCCCGCTGATCCCCGGTCACCCATTCGTGGCTATTTGGAACGCTCCCACTGACAAGTGTCAACAGCTCCACATCCCACTGGACACTGCAGCCTTCCAGGCGGTGACCACGCCCGACTTAGTCCCGGGTCAGTTCCTCACCATCTTCTACAAGGAGCGCCTCGGCCTCTACCCTGCAGTCGACACCGACAAACACATAACCCACTTAGGTGGAGTCCCTCAAAAGGGGAACTTGACAGAGCACCTGGCAAAAGCTAAGGGCCAAATAGATTACTACATCTCCCAGGAGCCTTCTCCTGGACTGGCAGTCATAGACTGGGAGTCCTGGCGCCCCCTTTGGGACCTGAACTGGGGATCGAAGCGCATCTATCAGAAGCTGTCCATAGCTCGAGCCATAGAGATGGTTCCCTTTTTAACAATGAACAAAATCCAGAAATTTGCCAAGAGCCACTTCCAGGATGCCGCGCGGCGCTTCATGGAGAGGACTCTCAGCCTCGGGATCGGAGAGCGTCCGAGCTGCCTCTGGGGCTTCTACTTGTTCCCCGAATGCTACAACTACAACTGGAGGAAGAGCGATTACACGGGGAAGTGCTCGGCGAAGACCCAGAAGAAGAACAACCAGCTACTGTGGCTGTGGGACCGCAGCACCGCCCTCTTCCCCTCGATATACCTCAACCTGGACCTGAGGGACTCCCCCAAGGCGACACTGTTCGTCCGCAACAGAGTCCAGGAGGCAGTGAGGGTGGCAAAGCTGCCAACACATCCATACACTGCTCCCATCTACGTCTACTCCAGACCCCTGTACCGGAACCAGACCCAGTTCTACAGCAAGGTTGGACAGGGGGCTCTATTAAAATCAGGGGGTTTTGGGTCTTAACAACTTTGAAACTTTAAAGGTTGAAAACTCTTCTGTGATTCGACCTCTTTCAGACAGACCTGGTGAGCACTATAGGAGAGTCTGCAGCTCTGGGAGCTTCAGGGATCGTCATGTGGGGAGCATCCAAAGACTTCAACAACAAGGTAACCACACTTTCCTGAAGAGGAAACATTAGACAATATGCATGCTTCCTGTTATTCCCTGAAGGGGTGATTCCCTCCCCACGTGGCTTTAGAACAACATTCCTGTTTTTGTCACAGTTTGTTTCTTTGCAAAGCCTCGGGGGATAGAAATAAGAATCCAAAGCATGAGGAAGATTCGGGAAAGTGCATAACTTGTCATTTCTTGGGTCAGTGTCTCTCTGAGCCTGCAGGCGTGGCACTGTGTGAGTGTGTTGCTCTCCACAGGTTTAACAAAGGGGAACACAGATGACGAGGCTTTACTCAGCAAATAATTCAACCGCCTTTGTTTCCTGTTTTATAGGAGGAACTCACGGCACAGTTTGCTTTCCTAACGGTCAAATGTTGAAGAGCTGTGCTGCCTCTTTTGCTTTTGTCTGCGATTTGCAACCCACCTCCACCCCAGATCCTCCTTTATGCTGTTTCTGATTTTACCAGCAATAATATTAATACTTTATTTATAAAGCACTTTTCAATACAGGTAACAAAGTGCTTGATCTGTCAGTGGTGAGTCTGCAGCAGGATCCTCTTTTAAAGCTCTCAGATACATCACAGCTGTCCTGTCATTTTATGTTCCACCACGATCACTGAGGTCCTTGAATGCCTCCCTTTAATCTGGCTTTTAATTTGGAGTAATTTCTTTTTAGCCCTGGACTTTATTATTACCATTATCACCATCTGTTCTACCATCAGTTTTATCTTTTATTTTATTCTATTTTATTTTATGTTATTTAATATTTTATTTTATTTCATTTTTCTGGTATTTATCAGATTTTATTTTAACGAATTTATCTCATTTTCCTGATTTTATTGTATTGATCATATTGTAATGATTTAGTTTTTTTTAATTCTGATATTTATGCTTTTATGTTTATTTTTCTGGTGTTTATCAGGTTTTATTTTATTAATTTTATTTTAATTGTTATGATATTTATCAGAATTTATTTAAATTAGTTTTACTTGTATCCATCTGATATTATTTAATTCATTTTATAATTATTTTATTTTTTTCTGATATTTATCTGATTTTTATTTTATTTATGTTATTTTTAATTTTATGATATTTATCTTGTTTTATGTAATTGATCATAGTGTAATGATCTTATGTTTATTTTACTGATATTTATCTTATTTAATTTAATTTATCATATTTTTATGTTTATGATATTTATCTGATTTTATATTTTTGGTATCCATCCGATTTTATTTTATTCATTTTAGGATTATTTTATTTGTTCTGATATTCATCTGATTTGATTTTATTGATTATAATTTTGTTTTCTGATTTTTACCATTTTTATTTTATTGATTTTATTTAGATTTTTATAATATTTATCAGTTTTTATTTATTGATTATATTGTAATGATTTTATTGTATTTGTTCTCATATTTATCTGATATGATTGAATTGATTATATTGGAATGATTACATTTTATTTTATTCTGATATTTATTTATACATTTTTTATGATATTTATCAGATGTCCTTTTATTTATCTGATTTCATTTTTCTCTTAACCATCTAATTTTTAATTGAATCCATTTTATCCTTCTGATAATTATATGATTTTATTTTACTGATTATATTGTAATTATTTTATTTTATTTGTCTGATTATAAACATTTTTATTTTATTGATTTTACTCCAATTGTTATGGTATTTATTAGATTTGATTTTATTGATTATATTTTAATGATTTTATTTTATTTCTTTGATTTTATTTTTATGACATTTATCTGTTTTTTTCTAGTATTATCTGATTTAATTTTATTGATTTTTCTTAATTTTTTCTGACATGATTTTATTGAAATGATTTTTTGAATTGAATTTTTCATATCACATTCCTCTATCTTATTTTAGCCTGCCCTTTTCTGTTCGTCTGTGAAGCACTTTGGGTTGCATGAATTAATGGAAGGTGCTTTACAAATAAAAACAGGTTGAGTTGAGTTTCCCACGCTACACCAGATCGTTTGCAGGGTTTACCAACATGACTGAGCTGTCTCGAGAGCTTGCATTACCCAACTCAGAGGCGTTGAGGTGACTGAGCAACGGCCAAAATACAGATAACATCAGGACAGGAGCAAAAAGCAGAAGCTGAAGTGGAGCTGCAGACTTCACTATGAGTGCTTCATATACATCAATCCCTTTAGCCATAGCGTCCTAGATGTGTCCTGTCTCCCTAGAAAAGGTGGCTCACTGTCTAGCAGTGGTTAGGAGGGCGGCTCCTGTTCATGTTTGCATTATTGAAAACAAATTTCAGGTTGAAATGTGCCACAGATTAAATGAATGTCTTTATTTAGTAGGTCATTTTCTCCACATTGTTTGTCACTTTCAAAACTGAATCCACACTCTCACCTTTAAACCCCGCCTCCTGCCTTCAGGAAACCTGCCAGTCTTTGTCCAAGCACCTGGAGTCCACCTTGAACCCTTACATCGCCAACGTGACGGCGGCCGCCATGCTGTGCAGCGAGGTCTTGTGTCAGGGGATGGGTCGCTGCGTCAGGAAGAACTACGACTCCGCCCACTACCTGCACCTGAGCCCCGCCCACTTCAGCATCAAGAAGGCTGAGGGGAAGTACGTGGCGGTCGGTCTTCCTTCTGCTGACGACCTGGACGCCTGGGCCGGAAACTTCACCTGTCAGTGCTACAGGGGGTCGAGCTGCTCGCCAAAACTGCTGCGTCCAACCGCAGTCAGACGCATCTGGGTTTAATCTGAAGTGCAATGCAAATTTAGAGAGACACATTTTAACATTTTATAAAACAAAATGAAGTTAAAACACTTTTACTAAGAACAAAACAAACTACCCAGACTACATTCATTTTTTGTACCAGACTGTAAACATGTTTATTTCTGCTGTAAAGATCATCTTCTTTGAATGGGTGTGTATGTGGTTTCCTGTGTTTCTGCAGTCAGCCTCTAGTGGACACTTGATGAACTGCAGTTTTTAACGCTTCCACATTGGCTTCAATTCTCGCAGCCGGAGTTTGCCGCTTGGTCAGCGGTTTGTTTTGGTGGAGAGAAATGGACTGTCCTGCTAATCACAGGTCATTCTGATGTGTCCTTTCAAAATAAAAGGCAAACAAATTTTGGAAAACTAGCGATAATTCTAGTTATTTTCAATCAGAGATTATAAACAAACCTCAGTTTCCACTGACTCATTATAGTTCAGACTCATAGTGGACAACCTCGTGGTGTAATTCTGCCAATCACAGCTCGATCTGATGTGTACATTTAAAATATCAGCCATTTGAAATTGAGATTCTTTTAATTCCACTCATAGTGGAAAGCTATATTTTCAAATTTCAAATAGTTAATATTTTAAATATGCACATCAAATCAAGATGTGATTGGCAGAATTAAATTATGAGGTTGTCTACTATGAGTCTGAACTATAACGAGAATCTCTGAATGAAATTTATCAAGGATAATCGCTATTTTTCCGAATTTTGTGTGGCTTTTATTTTGAAAGGACACATCAGAATGACCTGTAATTGGCAGAATTAAATCCTGAGGTTATCTACTATGAGTCTGAACTATAATATGAACATCTGAGTGACAATAAAAGGGATAATCTCTAATTTTCCGAATTTCGTTTGGCTTTTATTTTGAAAGGACACATCAGAATGACCTGTAATTGGCAGAATTAAATTATGAGGTTATCTACTATGAGTCTGAACTATACCGAGAATCTCTGAATGAAAGTATCAAGGATAATTGCTATTTCTCCAAATTTTGTTTGGCTTTTCAGAACACATCAGAATGGCCTGTGATTGGCAGAATTAAATTATGAGGTTGTCTACTATGAGTCTGAACTATAATGAGAACATCTGAATGAAAATAAAAGGGATAATCGCTATTTTTCCAATTTTTGGGGGCTTTTATTTTGAAAGGACGCATCAGAATGACCAGTAATTGTCAGAATTAAATTATGAGGTTATCTACTTCAAGTCTGAACTTTAATAAGAACATCTGAATGACAATAAAAGGGATAATGGCTATTTTTCCACATTTTGTTTGGCTTTTATTTTGAAAGGACACATCAGAATGACCTGCGATTGGCAGAATTAAATTATGAGGTTGTCTACTATGAGTCTGAACTATAATGAGAACATCTGAATGAAAATAAAAGGGATAATCGCTATTTTTCCTATTTTTGGGGGGCTTTTATTTTGAAAGGACGCATCAGAATGACCAGTAATTGGCTGAATTAAATTATGAGGTTGTCTACTATGAGTCTGAACTATACCGAGAATCTCTGAATGAAAGTATCAAGGATAATTGCTATTTTTCCAAATTTTGTTTGGCTTTTCAGAACACATCAGAATGGCCAGTAATTGGCAGAATTAAATTATGAGGTTGTCTACTTCGAGTCTGAACTTTAATAAGAACATCTGAATGAAAATAAAAGGGATAATGGCTATTTTTCCAAATTTTGTTTGGCTTTTATTTTGAAAGGACACATCAGAATGACCTGTAATTGGCAGAATTAAATTATGAGGTTATCTACTATGAGTCTGAACTATAATGAGAACATCTGAATGAAAATAAAAGGGATAATCGCTATTTTTCCAATTTTTGGGGGGCTTTTATTTTGAAAGGACGCATCAGAATGACCTGTAATTGGCAGAATTAAATTATGAGGTTATCTACTATGAGTCTGAACTATAATGAGAACATCTGAATGAAAATAAAAGGGATAATCGCTATTTTTCCAATTTTTGGGGGGCTTTTATTTTGAAAGGACGCATCAGAATGACCTGTAATTGTCAGAATTAAATTATGAGGTTGTCTACTTCGAGTCTAAACTTTAATAAGAACATCTGAATGAAAATAAAAGGGATAATGGCTATTTTTCCAAATTTTGTTTGGCTTTTATTTTGAAAGGACACATCAGAATGACCTGTAATTGGCAGAATTAAATTATGAGGTTATCTACTATGAGTCTGAACTATAATGAGAACATCTGAATGAAAATAAAAGGGATAATCGCTATTTTTCCAATTTTTGGGGGGCTTTTATTTTGAAAGGACGCATCAGAATGACCTGTAATTGGCAGAATTAAATTATGAGGTTATCTACTATGAGTCTGAACTATAATGAGAACATCTGAATGAAAATAAAAGGGATAATCGCTATTTTTCCAATTTTTGGGGGGCTTTTATTT
Organism: Notolabrus celidotus; assembly: GCF_009762535.1. Classification (NCBI taxonomy): domain Eukaryota; kingdom Metazoa; phylum Chordata; class Actinopteri; order Labriformes; family Labridae; genus Notolabrus; species Notolabrus celidotus. The sequence continues at coordinate 37,506,449 of NC_048277.1, read as the reverse complement.
TGAAAGGACGCATCAGAATGACCTGTAATTGTCAGAATTAAATTATGAGGTTATCTACTATGAGTCTGAACTTTAATAAGAACATCTGAATGAAAATAAAAGGGATAATCGCTATTTTTCCAATTTTTTGGGGGCTTTTATTTTGAAAGGACGCATCAGAATGACCAGTAATTGGCTGAATTAAATTATGAGGTTATCTACTATGAGTCTGAACTATAATGAGAACATCTGAATGAAAATAAAAGGGATAATCGCTATTTTTCCAATTTTTGTGTGACTTTTATTTTGAAAGGACACATCAGAATGACCTGTAATTGGCAAAATTAAATTATGAGATTGTCTACTGTGAGTCTGAACTATAATGAGAACATCTGAATGAAAATAAAAGGGATAATCGCTATTTTTCCAAATTTTGTGTGGCTTTTATTTTGAAAGAACACATCAGAATGGCCTGTGATTGGCAGGACGGTCCGTTTCTCTCCGCCAAAACAAACCGCTCACTCGATCACTTCCTGTATTTGGTACACTCCATTTCAAGAAGAATCTGCTGTTTGCAAATTATTTTTGGGACTGGTAAAAATGTTCTGTCTCTTTAAAAGTGTTTGTGATTTTGCAAATTTGTTTTCTTCTTGGTAAAAGTGTTTTAAAGTCATTTTTTTTTATAAAATGTAAATTTGTCTCCAACTTTATAAAAGTGTTTCTGATTTTGCAAATTTGCATTGGACTTCCCAGCCACCGTAGCTTATACTAATCTAAGTGTTACACATTATCTAAGGCAGGGGTTCCCAAAGTGTGGGTCGGGACCCCTTGAGGGGTCGTGAGACACCAATGGAGGGTCGCGAGATGTCTTTCAGTTTTTTATATATTTTTTAAGTCATCTAAACTTGCTTATTTTACCCATTATTGTAAAAATATTGACAAAAATTGTAGTTACGTTTTAAATAAAACCCTGCAAATAAGTACATTTCATTAGTTTTCTGCCTTTCTTTGTTGCCAGATGACTCCTAAAGTTAGGGTTAGGGTTACATAACAGTTAATTATGTAGGTAAACTAATTTTTAAATTTAGGTAAATGAAGTATGAAGCAATATTCAATCACTTTGAGGGACAGTAGGGGTCACAAGTCTTTGTCACCTATATTTTGGGGGTCGCGGGCTGAAAAGTTTGGGAACCCCTGATCTAAGGGATCATGTATAGTGAGCAGGTGCGAATTAGAATCCAGACCCTGATGCAGAACTGCTCTCTGAGATCTGATGGACAGCTATCAAAATGTCAATTTGTGTCCTTAGAAGTGCCAAAAGCAAATCCCAAATCAAAGAAAATATGACTTTAATTTGAAGAGCCCAAAGGCAGCTGAATAAAAACTCACCTTCAAACCCTTTTTTGTGGTCATTGATGGTAACAGGATCTACTGACTGAAAGGTGAAACGACCACAAGACTGTACAAGTCAAGTCGAGACAGGTCCAATAAAACCACCACTTAAGTCAGTGAGTCTGAGACCAGGCGGGGATCAGTAGGATCACTTAACATGAAGAGATTGAGGATTAAAGTGAAACATAAACATTCAGGGATTTGATCTCCTCTTGGCGAACACTCAGACTCCACCATGTTTGTCTTTTTGGTGTGTGCCTGGCTGGTTTGGTGCTCTAAAGGTTCAGACCTTTCTCTCCACAGACGTCTTGACTTGTTATAGCAAGATTAAAGCTCACGTAATGTTCGTGACAGATCCTCTCCTTTTAGGTGTGTCAGAAAAACAGCATGTGCAGTATCAAGGGCCTGGCAAACCTTAATTAAGCACAGTCATCATGAAGCTCCAAGTTTCCACTGTGTGTGCAGGAATTTAGAGCTTTGGGCCAAATGTGAAATAAGATCACTTTGTGCCGTGAAATAATGAGGGGAACCAGCTCCATCACGAAGGGCAGGTTTAAGTGTTCTGTAAAAACTTCTAAAGATCACCAAATCTGAGTTACAGCTACAGAATCACACGCTGTTTGTCCCTCTCTGCACACCGTAGATGCACTGCTGCAGGGGCTTCCTGCTGCCGCCATGATGTGAAGTGAGGACACAGCTTTTTAACATTTTTAGAGCAATATTTGTGATCTCCACATTTAGTGTTGTGAAAAATAAATTTAAGTAACAACCACTGTTAAATCCAATTGCTAAATATAAAAAATGCTAAATATAAATGTTAAGCATAATTGTTAAACATAAATATAAATGCTTAATGTAAATGTTAAATGTTAAACATCAATATCAATGTAAAATCAAAATGTTAAATCCTATTGTGAAATGTTAAATAGCAATGTTGATTGTTAAATCTAAATATCAAATATAAATGCTTAATTAAATCAAAATGTTAAATCAAAATGTTAAATTTAAATGTAAATTGTAAATATGAACTGTTAAATAGAAAACGTTAAATGTTAAATCTAAGTGTCAAATGTTAAATACAAATGCTAAATATAAATATATATATATGAAATATTAAATATACATTTTTAAAAGAACTATACATTTTAAATTTGAAATATTAATGCTAAATGTAAATGTTAAATATAAATGTAAAATGTTAATTATAATGTTAAATCCTATTGTGAAATTTTAAATGTAAATATACATTTTAAATATTAGTGTTGATTGTTAAATCTAAATGTTAAATTTCAATGCAAAATGTTAAATACAAATGCTAAATATAAATATATAAATGAAATATTAAATATACATTTTTAAAAGAAATATACATTTTATATTGAAGTATAAATTTTAATTATTAATGTTGATGTTAAATCTAAATGTTCATTTTTAAATCTAAGTGTTAAATCTAAATGTTTAATGTTTGATAAAATATTGATTGTTGAATCTAAATTTTAAATATTAATGCTAAATGTAAATGTTAAATATAAATGTAAAATGTTAATTATATTGTTAAATCCTATTGTGAAATTTTAAATGTAAATATACATTTTAAATATTAGTGTTGATTGTTAAATCTAAATGTTAAATTTCAATGCAAAATGTTAAATACAAATGCTAAATATAAATATATATAAATGAAATATTAAATATACATTTTTAAAAGAAATATACATTTTATATTGAAGTATAAATTTTAATTATTAATGTTGATGTTAAATCTAAATGTTCATTTTTAAATCTAATTGTTAAATCTAAATGTTTAATGTTTGATAAAATATTGATCGTTGCATCTAAATTTGAAATATTAATGATAAATGTAAATGTTAAATATAAATGTAAAATGTTAATTATAATGTTAAATCCTATTGTGAAATTTTAAATGTAAATATACATTTTAAATATTAGTGTTGATTGTTAAATCTAAATGTTAAATTTCAATGCAAAATGTTAAATACAAATGCTAAATATAAATAAATATAAATGAAATATTAAATATACATTTTTAAAAGAAATATACATTTTATATTGAAGTATACATTTTAATTATTAATGTTGATGTTAAATCTAAATGTTGATTTTAAATCTAAGTGTTAAATCTAAATGTTTAATGTTTAATAAAAAATTGATTGTTGAATCTAAATTTCAAATATTAATGATAAATGTAAATGTTAAATATAAATGTAAAATGTTAATTATAATGTTAAATCCTATTGTGAAATTTTAAATGTAAATATACATTTTAAATATTAGTGTTGATTGTTAAATCTAAATGTTAAATTTCAATGCAAAATGTTAAATACAAATGCTAAATATAAATAAATATAAATGAAATATTAAATATACATTTTTAAAAGAAATATACATTTTATATTGAAGTATACATTTTAATTATTAATGTTGATGTTAAATTTAAATGTTGATTTTTAAATCTAAGTGTTAAATCTAAATGTTTAATGTTTGATAAAATATTGATTGTTGAATCTAAATTTGAAATATTAATGCTAAATGTAAATGTTAAATATAAATGTAAAATGTTAATTATAATGTTAAATCCTATTGTGAAATTTTAAATGTAAATATACATTTTAAATATTAGTGTTGATTGTTAAATCTAAATGTTAAATTTCAATGCAAAATGTTAAATACAAATGCTAAATATAAATATATAAATGAAATTTTAAATATACATTTTTAAAAGAAATATACATTTTATATTGAAGTATAAATTTTAATTATTAATGTTGATGTTAAATCTAAATGTTCATTTTTAAATCTAAGTGTTAAATCTAAATGTTTAATTTTTGATAAAATATTGATTGTTGAATCTAAATTTTAAATATTAATGCTAAATGTAAATGTTAAATATAAATGTAAAATGTTAATTATAATGTTAAATCCTATTGTGAAATTTAAATATAAATATACATTTTAAATATTAGTGTTGATTGTTAAATCTAAATGTTAAATTTCAATGTAAAATGTTGCTCTGTGATCTTAAATATTAAGCTTTTATGTAAATTCACAGGCCTAGCAAAAATACCAAAATAAAAGCTTCATAAAGTGATACAGACTTAGCATTAGCAACTTAGCTTGTCCGTAGTGACTCAGCAAGTAAAGAAAGAAATGTAAAAAGTGTCAAAATGAAAAAATTTTGTTCTGTTTGATCTACTGAACAGAGTTCTGATATTTTGGTCCTATAATCCAGATTAAATTTAGCTCCATAAACAAAGATTAAGTTTCCTGATTTTCAAGATTCAACCTGAAAGCTTTAATCTGATCGGTCTACCGCTGAACACCCGAGCCCTGAAACAACCGGGGTCAAAGGTCAACACATTCCTGTTGTTGAACTTTCACTGCACCCTCGCGCTACAGAGTACAGGACAGGCATCAGGATAAAAACCACACACACACACACACACACACACACACACACACACACACACACACACACACACACACACACACACACACACACACACACACACACACCACAGGAGATAATGAGCTTGGCTTGATGAAGGATACAAGCCCAAACATGTGAGTCTGATGATCAGGTTGTTGTTTGTGCTGCAAGTTGAGAATAAAGGCTCCTACATTAATTACTGTCTCAGTAAATGTTAAATTGATCTTTGCTTTTACAGAAAAAATGTCAGTTTAAAAATGTTCATCACAGAATAAATGTCTTTCTGTACATCTGCTGTTCAAAGTAATCTGATTGGACTGGAGCCATCCAATAAGATCAAATCTTGAAAACAGGTTGTTCAAAAGAAAAAAGGATTACACAATCACATTAGATCATAGTGTAATCTTTGCTTTGGATCAAACTGCCAGTTTGTGTAACTCAAAACTTCCAGGAGCACTGGGAAAACTTTGATCCAGAAAATCAGGGTGGTTAAAATCCAAATGTTAAATGTCAAATCTAAATGTGAAATGTTGAATCTAAATGTGAAATTTTAAATCTAAATGTGAAATGTTAAATCAAAATGTTAAATCTAAAAATCTAAATGTGAAATGTTTAATCTAAATGTGAAATTTCAAATCTAAATGTGAAATTTTAAATCTTAATGTGAAATGTTTAATCTAAATGTAAAATATTTAATCTAAATGTGAAATTTTAAATCTAAATGTGAAATGTTAATTCTAAATGTTAAATCTAAAAATCTAAATGTGAAATGTTAAATCTAAATGTAAAATGTGAAATCAAAATGTTAAATATAAATCTATATGTTAAATGTTAGATATAAATGTTAAATCTAAATGTTGATTTTTAAATCTAAATGTTGTTTTTGAAATCTAAATTTTGATTTTTAAATCTAAATCTTAAGTATTAAACCTAAATGTGAAATGTTTAATCTAAATGTGAAATGTTAAATATAAATATAAATGTTAAATTTAATGTTCAATGTTAAATCTGAGTGTTCAATGTGAAATATTTAATCTAAATGTGAAATGTGAAATCAAAATGTTAAATATAAATATAAATGTTCAGTGTTAGATATAAATGTTAAATATAAATGTGGATTTTTAAATCTAAATGTTTAATATAAATCTAAATGTTAAATGTTTAATCTAAATGTTAAATCTAAATGTTGATTAATAAATCTAAATGTTAAGTATTAAATCTAAAAGTTAGATTTAAAAGTTAAATCTGAATGTGAATTGTTTAATCTAATTGTGAAATGTTAAATCTAAATGTTTAATATAAATCTAAATGTTAAATGTTAAATCTAAATAATAAGGGAACCCAGATCCTGCTGCTGTATACCAATAATTTGTATCCTTTCCATCCAGTTTTAAAATCAGCTCTGTGTTTTCAAACACTGTGCCAAGATAATTTAGTCCACAATGTGGACTTCACCTTTATTGATAATACTGGCTTTGGGTTTGGGGCAGTCTTTTCGGGGCTCCTTGGTCTTACTCACATTAAGATCTTAGAAGTTTTTGTCACATGGACAAAGGATGACAAAGCCACACCGTGGTCAGAGTCCGGGCCTTGAAGAAGGGACAACAGAGCAGTGTCGTCTGAGAACTGGACCAGATACTGGCCCTCTGGAGAAGCTCTGCAGCTGTCTGTGTTCAAGATGAACAGCAGGGGAGAAAGGACACAGCCTTGAGGGGGGGCCTGTATTGGACTTGATAGACTCTGACATGGAACCATTCACAAAAACATGCTGGACCCTGAAAAAGTTTAAAAGCAACAATAAAATCTGATCAGGCAAAGTTGAAATAAGAAATTAGTTTTTCAGTTAAAATGTGAGGCTGCATCTTATTATTTAAAGGTGACATATCATGCAAAATGGACTTTTTAATGGTTCTCTACCTGAAATATGTGTCCCTGTCTACAAACCCCCTGAGAATGAAAAGAATCCATTCTGCCCCTGTTCTGATTTCTCCACCTTTCTGTAAATGTGTGCTGAAACCAGCCGTTTCAGTTTTCAGTGTTTTTGTTACGTCACAACAATATCCGGTCTGTAACAGGAAGTCAGAGCTCGGAGCTTGTTCAGCCCATAGACTGTATAAAATACAACTCAACCCCTCCTCCGAATTTTCATTCCCTGCACACATGTGTGCTAACAAGGAGCTTAGGAGGGAGGCATGCTAGTTGTAGGCTGTCTTAATAAACACAAAGGTCGCTTTGACTCCCCACGTCTGCAGATTTGAAGATCTAGTGGATGATTTTTATTTTTCATGGAAAAGTGCTAGAGCTAGTTAGCATAGCCACATAGCTACATGTTCGTAGCTGTAGCTGTAGCTGTGTACCAAGACACACGTCGACATACTGACAAATAAAACAACAAGAAACACTAAATCTGTGACCAATGGTTCAGAAAGGTCCTGCTGCCTTTCTGGCAGAGGTCGGTTTTACTCCCCACGTCTGCAGATTTGAAGATCTAGTGGATGATTTTTATTTTTCATGGAAAAGTGCTAGCGCTAGTTAGCATAGCCACATAGCTACATGTTCGTAGCTGTAGCTGTAGCTGTGTACCAAGACACACGTCTACATACTGATAAATAAAACAACAAGAAACACTAAATCTGTGACCAATGGTTCAGAAAGGTCCTGCTGCAGGCGCCTCTCTGTCAGGATCAGATTCTGGATCAGATTCAGAGGGTTGAAGTAACGCGGGTCTGTGAGCAGCCGTGTATATTCAGCCAACATGTAAACATTAGATCAATGTGCTGGACAGCCGAGGCCACACCCACTTCCTGAGGGGGCGTGGTCAGACTGTTCTGAGGAGAGCTGAAGAAGAGGGTTTTTCAGGCAGACCAAAATCTGATTTCAAAGTGTTTTTTTGAGAATAAACTTTAAAGACATGTTTCGGGGACCTCTTAGACCAATATATGTTGATGAAAAAAGCGTGATATGTCACCTTTAAAGCTGAAGAAAAATCTGCAAATAAAAGTCTTGCATGGGATTCAGGTTTTTTCAAAGCTTCCTCAACTCCTTTCAAAGTTTTTCATCACAAGGGACGTAAGGGACCAGCTCATAGGAAAATAAATGTAGAGAGGAGATCTCAAAAGGGTTTCATTTCTGTCTCCTAGACAACAATGAGATCTGTTTGAAAGCAGAATGAGACTGTAGCTTATGTCTCCTGTTTCTCATTCTTGCCTCCAGAAAAAAAGTTACAAAAAGTCTCAGCTTAGTCTCCCTTTCAGTTCAAAAGAAGACCTGGTCTAAATCTGAAATGGTTCTCAGGTATTTCTCAAGTGTTGTGACTCCTTTTGAGCTCAGGTGGAGAAATCAGGGAGCTCTCTCAATCTAACCTCATCCATTTGTTTTAGTCAGACTCAGTTTTTGGGTCTCAAGTTGAGCTCAGATGGAGCAAAGAAACAGCCTGAGCTCATCTTTTCATGAACATTTATAGTGCCCTTCAAAATTAAGATTTCAATGTAATTGTCCACAAACTTACAACTCTCATTAAAACCTTTGAACCACTTGCAAGATCAGATATTTAGATGTGAAATGGTCTCTTCTTTGACTTCACAGCATGGTCCTTCCTTTACAAGTCTGTGTGGAACAAAACCACTTCACAAAGATTTAAAGTGTTTGAGAGAAACTGCAAAAGATAGAGATTTCATCCCAGGTATGACAGACGACTTATTTAAAATATGGGTCACAAAAGGGCCGACCAGATTTAGCCTGATTATTACAATTAAAGGGGTGGAGTCTTTTGGGCGCTGGTGGCCTAGTGGTCTAAGCGCCCCACATACAGAGGCCACAGTCCTTGTCGCAGGGGTTGCTGGTTCGATTCCCGACCGGTTGACCATCTCCTGTATGACTTCCCACATTTCCTGTCTCTCTTCAGCTGTCCTGTCAAATAAAGAAGAAGAAAATTAGCCATTAATGAGATCTCTCATATAAGACTCATGTCATGGTCTCAACTATTTCTCCTAGTGAATTTTAGGAGAAACTAATGAGAACTATTTGAAACTTGAATGAAGCTGAAGTGAGAATCTCAATTTTGTCTCCAGAGACTTGGAAGAGAAAGCCTTGAGCATTAAAATTTTCCTCTGGGAGGTTATGACAAACCAGGACCAAAGCAAACTTGATAACCTGATCCTGGATCCTCATAAGACCTTTTGAAGTACCAGGCCCTGGTCTCATTCAAGGTAACCCTGTCCTCTCTGTCACGGCGTGTTGACATGAGGCTGCATTTAGACGGGAAGCAGAAGTTGGTGGTGATTTGTGACGGAACAAACCGGGTTGTCCGTGTGTGATTCACCCCAGAGTACTCTTCCTTTCACTCAGAACACCTCAGCTGACCAAGTTCAAACTCTCCCTGCATTCTTTAGCGTGTCTGGACAGAGCCGTCGGATATGAGCCACTCTTGTGTCCACACATTGTCCTCATCCCGGAGCTTCCTGGGATATCATCCTGCGGGCAGGGAGGGAGGGGTGCTCATCCTCAGCCTGGAACACATCAGGACGTCCCAATAAATAACACAACACCTCAGGCGTGCAAATCATTCTGCTCTGACATGTTTCCACACGTGTTCTGAGCCTGCTGTCAGCCGGAGCGCCTGCTACAGCTTATTTAAAGAGGAGCTCCTTTGACTCCCACAGGAGAGCAAGGTGAGCGTTTATGACGGGCAGGTAATAATTCGGCGACCCAGAGAGCGAGCAGATTGGACGGCAGGAAGTTGGACCACCGGAGCAGGTTGGTGCTTCGTTTGTAACGTCTGCTCCCATTTAAGGTTCAAAGGTTTGATGTTGTTTTATCACAGAGTTTAACCTGAACATTACGGGGGTCACCTGTAACTTGTTCCACACCTGGACAGGAGTGGAGTTACTTTTAGAAAGTCATAAAACTGTCATGTGGAACTCCAGTAGCTTTGTCTCTCTGCAGACTACAGACCTCGTAAACACAGTGAAGCTAACACTCTGTTAAACGTGTAAAACTATCACTCGTGCTTTTATTGGGTCTAATGTTTCTCAGGCAGCAGAGCAGGTGAATGTAATCACAGAGTACTCACAGGTGCACAGAGACAGCTGTCAAAGGAGAGAGACTATAATCTGTAAATGAAAGATAAGACCATGAGACTTCATGATAACTATGTAAATGTCTCTCTTGTGTCTGGTTTCTGTGTGCTCCTGTTCTTAAATGTGGGGCGCCATTTTTAAAGTTCTGCACATTAAAAATACCAACGATTCTCCACATTTAGCTCCAAAACATCAGAAAAACATAGCGTGCAATTTTAAGTCACTTTTTTTTAAAATCACATTTAGAGCAGTATGAGTGATTTTCTTCACATTCAATATTGTTCTGAAAAAATATTCAAGATACAATCACTTTTAATGTAAGTGCTAAATATATATATATATACATTTTCAATTTTAAATCTAAAAAAATATATAACTGTTAGATGTAATGTTGATTGTTCAATCTAAATGTAAAATATAAATATAAATTTTAAATATAAATGTAAAATATAAATGTTAAATGCTAAATATAAATGTTGATTTTAAATGTAAATGTGGATTTTTAAATGTAAATGTTAAATCTTAATGTTACATTTTAAATCTAAATGTGAAATACTAGGTTCTAAATCTAAAATCTAAAGCTAAATGTTGAATATAAATCTAAAAGTTAAATATAAATCTAAATGTTAAATGTTGAATCTAAATTTTAAATAAAAATAAAATCTAGTTGTTAAATCTAAATGTTGATTTTTAAATCTAAATGTTCAATATATCTAAATGTTAACAGTTAAATCTTAATGTTACATAATCTAAATGCTAAATATTATATCTAAATGTTAAATATAGTTTTAAATATAAATGTTAAATATAAATGTTAAAAATAAATCTAAATGTTAAGTTTAAATTTTAAATCTAAATGTGAAATATAAATATGAAATATAAATATAAATGTTAAATATAAATGTTAAATATAAATCTAAATGTTAAATGTTGAATCTAAATTTTAAATAAAAATATAATCTAAATGTTAAATATATCTAAATGTTAACAGTTAAATCTAAATGTTAAATCTAAATGTTGATTTTTAAATCTTAATGTTAAATATAATCTAAAAGTTAAATATATCTAAATGTTAAATATAAATCTAAATGCTAAATACAGTTTTAAATATAAATGTGAAATATAAATGTTAAAATAAAATCAAAATGTTAAATCTAAATGTTGATTTTTAAATCTAAATGTTAAATAGGTCTAAATGTTAACAGTTCAATCTTAATGTTAAATATAATATAAATGTTAAATATAAATATAAATGTTAAATATAGTTTTAAATATAAATGTGAAATATAAATGTTTAATATAAATATAAATGTTGAATATAAATTTTAAATATAAATGTTAAACATAAATATTAATGTGAAATGTAAATTTAGATTTTTAAAGCTACATTATTTTTTTTTTTTAAATCTTAATTTTAAATGTTAAATATTAAATCTAAATGTTAAATCTAAATGTTAAATATTAAATGTTGCTCTGTGATTCTAAATATTTATTTAATATGCAGACTCACACTGCAGCCTAGTAGAAATACTAAACTAAAAGCTTCATAAAATGTTACAGACTTAGTAAAACTAACTTATCTTGTCCGTCCCACAGACCGGGTCAGTTCTGTCTCTGAGCGTTGTGAAATCTCTTGATGAACTCTAAAACTGCCTTTTTAACATTTTTACCTTGGGCACATTGAAGTGACCCGAGCTCAAACCTTTGTCTGTTTTAAGTCAGGCCTCTGAACGCCTCTTCAGAAACTAATGGGTGACATCACTGAGACTTCCTCCATGTTTTATACAGTCTGTTGTTCCCGTCAAAGAATTTCTGACTCACAGACCATAATAAATCATCCCTACACTTAATCTGAATGTCCAGGTACCCCACCTGACTGACAGTCAGAGACTAAGTGCAGAAGGAGGTGAACTATCTACCTTCTCTGGAGCTATAAAAGGCAACGAGGGGAATGACTGGACTTACTTTTATCAGACTCAAGCATTATCCCATTAGCATGAGCATGCTTCTCTCTCTGTCTTTGCTTTCTGCCTTTCGGCTGCAGAGGACTTTTCCCAAAGCACACAGAGATGAAGTGGTTCAATAATCTGAAGCGGGCTCGTCTCAGTTAAGACAGAAAAAGTGTTTCTGATATTTCAGAATCCCGACAGCTGGATTTGCTGCAACTGAAGCTGCTGATGCCTCATACCTCAACAATTACAGAGTCAGCCGTTCTCTGTCAGGATATGAAAAACACATAAATCTCTTTTAAGTGAAGACATGTGGCGCTATATCACTGCTGGCATATGAGAAACGGTCTCTGTGTTTTAACTTGATCTGAACAGCTCGACGAAGAAGAGGAGGTGAACTAAGACGTGAGGGTGGTGTGATTAAAAACAGATCATCTTTGATGATTTATTTCATTTCTGCTTAAAGAACACTTTCTACTTTTCCTTAAAGCTCCTGTGGGAAGCTTTCAGTCTGTGTTGAACTTAGCGCCCCTTGTGGACAGAGCAGTATCTCTTTATCCTATACATGTGTAAAAAAATATTTTTCCTTTTAAATGTGTCACTGGTAAAAAAGAAAAAAGGTTGTTTTAACTTAGAGGTGTTTATCACTGCATTCAACACCTACCCCCTGCTAGCTGTTTTGAATATTAAAAATAACTGCATAGAATTTGTCATTCTTTATTCTGATGGTCTCATTTGATTTTGTAGATCGTACAGAGGCATTAATGTTAATTTAAGTCAGTTTTTTACCCAGATAAAGTGTCCACACAGGAGCTTTAACTTTAAAGTCATTTATTTAAAGGTGACATATCACGCTTTTTTCATCAACATATATTGGTCTAAGAGGTCCCCAAAACATGTCTTTAAAGTTTATGCTCAAAAAAACACTTTGGAATCAGATTTTGCTCTGCCTGAAAAACCCTCTTCTTCAGTCCTCCTCAGAACACTCTGTTTTCTCTCTGACCACGCCCCCTCAGGAAGTAGATGTGCCTCGGCTCTCCAGCACGTTGATCTAGATGTTTACATGTTGGCTGAATATACACGGCTGCTCAGAGATCGCGTTACTTCAACCCTCTGAATCTGATCCAGAATCTGATCCTGACGGAGAGGCGCCTGCAGCAGGACCTTTCTGAACCATTGGTCACAGATTTAGTGTTTCTTGTTGTTTTATTTATCAGTATGTAGACGTGTGTCTTGGTACACAGCTACGAACATGTAGCTATGTGGCTATGCTAACTAGCGCTAGCACTTATCCATGATAAATAAAAATCATCCACTAGATCTTCAAATCTGCAGACGTGGGGAGTCAAACCGACCTCTGCCAGAAAGGCAGCAGGACCTTTTATGAAGGATTGGTCACAGATTTAGTGTTTCTTGTTGTTTTATTTGTCAGTGTGTCTTGGTACACAGCTACAGCTATGTGGCTATGCTAATTAGCGCTAGCACTTATCCATGACAAATAAAAATCATCCACTAGATCTTCAAATCTGCAGACGTGGGGAGTCAAAGCGACCTTTGTGTTTATTAAGACAGCCTACAACTAGCATGCCTCCCTCCTAAGCTCCTTGTTAGCACACATGTGTGCAGGTAATGAAAAACGGAGGGGGGATTCAGTATTATTTTATACAGTCTATGGGCTGAACAAGCTCCGAGCTCTGACTTCCTGTTACAGACCGGATATTGTTGTTACGTAACAAAAACACTGAAGTCTGAAACGGCTGGTTTCACACACATTTACAGAAAGGTGGAGAAATCTGAACAGGGGCAGAATGGATTTTTTTCATTCTCGGGGGGTTTGTAGCCAGGGACACATATTTCAGGTAAAGAACCATTAAAAAGTCCATTTTGCATGATATGTCACCTTTAAAAAAAACTGTAAAATTTCTTGCATTGAAAAAAAAAAAAAAGAAACTTTTTGGATCCTCAAACTTTGGTGTGAAACCTAAAAAAAAATGTTTTCATATATTACATATTCAGCCCTACAAATTCAAACCAGTGACACTACTGTTGGACCGGTGTTCCAGTTTAAAGAGCGACCCTGTAACCTGGAGACTTTCAGCCGGATGCATCCCTCACAAACGTCTTTACATCATCATTAAGTATCTGATGAGGATATTTGGACATTTGAATAAAAAATAAACTAGTTTGCATTCCCAGGAACTCCCTCTGTGTTTCAACAGCTGTTGTACATACACACTCCCTTCAGGGTAGACAAATTAAACCAATGCAAAACCTGCAGTTCCTCAAGTGTCCACTTGAGGCTGGCTGCAAAAGCAGAGGGCTCCCCATTAAGCCCCATGTCAAAACGGCCGACTGTACAACTTTTTGGTATCATGAGCTCACTGCTGTATTCTTACACGCTGCAGGGGGCATACATATTTTGAAACTCTTCCATCTAGATTATATTACAGCTGGGAGATCTGCATGGTTAAAGGTGAGGCTGAGTCATGATTTCAAATATGGCGCCCACCATCCTTAGGCCTCATTACGTCTCTTCAGAAACCAATGAGTGGTGTGATTCTGACTCTGCTTGTTTCCTCTCTCAGATCACTTCCCTGTTTCAGAAATGGGCCCAGCCAAACTGCTCGATGACAGACAGCGTGTCTTCATCATCCTCATCACCACGTTGGCCCTGCTGCGCTCTAGCCGGGCCTTACCGAGGACAGACCCTCCTTTGAGTCCAGACAAGCCCTTCCTCTTCATGTGGAACGCCCCGACTGAGCTGTGTGAAATCCGCTTCGGCATGCCGCTCGACCTTTCCTACTTCCACTACGTCAGCAGCACTCTGAAGACCGCAACAGACCAGAGCATCTCCATATTCTACACGGACCGCTTCGGCATCTTCCCGTATGTGGACGAAGACACCGGTGAGGTGTACGAGGAAGGCCTGCCTCAGCTGGTCGACCTGGAGGAGCACAACGAAGAGGCCGAGGACGACATCAGGTTCTACATCCCTCAGGATGGGACGGGCCTGGCTGTGCTGGATTTCGAGGAGTGGAGGCCACAGTGGGTCAGGAACTGGGGCAGCAAAGACATCTACAGACAGATCTCCATCGAAACAGTCCAGAAGAAGAACCCGTCTCTGTCCGAGGAACAGGTCGAGCAACGTGCAAAGATGGTGTTCGAGATCAAAGCTCGGCAGTATTTTCTCAAATCGCTCCGTATCGGGAAGAGGCTGAGGCCCAAAAGACTCTGGGGTTACTACCTGTACCCCGACTGCTACAACTACGACTATAATCAGGACATGCTCGGCTTCACCGGAGAGTGTCCCGCCCTCGAACAGACCAGGAATGATCAGCTGAAGTGGCTGTGGAACGAGTCCACAGCTCTGTTTCCATCGATTTACCTGGAGCTGGTGCTGAGAGACTCCCTGCAGGCCCGGCTGTTCGTCCGCCACCGCATCCAGGAGGCCATGAGGGTGTCATCACTCTCAGATAGCTCCTACTCCACCCCCGTGTACGCCTACATCCGCCCTGTGTACAAAGACAGCGTCGATGACTACATGTCAGAGGTCAGTCCCAAAGAAACAACCTTTTTTTCACCTTTAGACACAATGACAAGGTGACAGACAGGCCGGCATCATCATGTGAGACACCACAGTTAGCCTGTTAGCATGAAGGAGATTACTCTTGTTATTGTGGACGGAGGAGGAGACAAAAAACACTCAGTGTTAATCTACCAATCAGAAACGTTCAGCATTGCAGGCAGCACACTTTAAAATTTACAGCCACTCACAATGACTGACCTACGGGAGAGGATGGGACCACTGAGACCTTAGTTCTGAAAGAAAAGTCAGAATTCTAGAAATTAAAAAAAGTCAGAATTCTAGAAATTAAAAAGTCAGAATTCTAGAAATTAAAAAAAGTCAGAATTCTAGAAATTAAAAAAAGTCAAAATTCTAGAAATTAAAAAGTCAGAATTCTAGAAATTACAAAAAGTCAGAATTCTAGAAATTAAAAAGTCAGAATTCTAGAAATTAAAAAAAGTCAGAATTCTAGAAATTAAAAAGTCAGAATTCTAGAAATTAAAAAAGTCACAATTCTAGAATTTTTTTAAAAAGTCACAATTCTAGATTTTTTTTAAAAAAGTCACAATAAGTTCTGAAAGAAAAGTCAGAATTCTAGAAATGTTTTAAAAAGTCAGATTTCTAGAAATTAAAAAGGTCAGATTTCTAGAAATTAAAAAGTCAGAATTCTAGAAATAAAAAAGTCAGAATTCTAGAAATTAAAAAAGTCAGAATTCTAGAAATTTTTTAAAAAGTCAGAATTCTAGAAATAAAAAAGACAAAATTCTAGAAATAAAAAAAGTCAGAATTCTAGAAATTAAAAAGTCAGAATTCTAGAAATTAAAAAAGTCAGAATTCTAGAAATTAAAAAGTCAGAATTCTAGAAATTAAAAAAGTCAGAATTCTAGAAATTAAAAAGTCAGAATTCTAGAAATTAAAAAAAGTCAGAATTCTAGAAATTAAAAAGTCAGAATTCTAGAAATTAAAAAAGTCAGATTTCTAGAAATTAAAAAGTCAGAATTCTAGAAATTTAAAAAAGTCACAATTCTAGAACTTTTTTTAAAAAGTCACAATTCTAGATTTTTTTTAAAAAAAGTCACAATAAGTTCTGAAAGAAAAGTCAGAATTCTAGAAATGTTTTAAAAAGTCAGATTTCTAGAAATTAAAAAGGTCAGATTTCTAGAAATTAAAAAGTCAGAATTCTAGAAATAAAAAAGTCAGAATTCTAGAAATTAAAAAAGTCAGAATTCTAGAAATTTTTTAAAAAGTCAGAATTCTAGAAATAAAAAAGACAAAATTCTAGAAATAAAAAAAGTCAGAATTCTAGAAATTAAAAAGTCAGAATTCTAGAAATTAAAAAAAGTCAGAATTCTAGAAATTAAAAAGTCAGAATTCTAGAAATTAAAAAAAGTCAGATTTCTAGAAATTAAAAAGTCAGAATTCTAGAAATTTGAAAAAGTCACAATTCTAGATTTTTTTTAAAAAAGTCACAATTAGTTCTGAAAGAAAAGTCAGAATTCTAGAAATGTTTTAAAAAGTCAGAATTCTAGAAATAAAAAAAGTCAGAATTCTAGAAATAAAAAAAGTCAGAATTCTAGAATTTTTTTAAAAAGTCAGAATTCTAGAAATTAAAAAAGGTCAGATTTCTAGAAATTAAAAAGTCAGAATTCTAGAAATAAAAAAAGTCAGAATTCTAGAAATGAAAAAAGTCAGAATTCTAGAAATTTTAAAAAAAGTCAGAATTCTAGAAATAAAAAAGACAAAATTCTAGAAATAAAAAGTCAGAATTCTAGAAATTAAAAAAAGTCAGAATTCTAGAAATTAAAAAAAGTCAGAATTCTAGAAATCTTTTAAAAAGTCAGAATTCTAGAAATGAAAAAAAGTCAGAATTCTAGAATTTAATAAAAAGTCAGAATTCTAGAATTCTGAGAAAAAAAAAATCAGAATTCTAGAGATAAAAAAAAGTCCGGATTCCTGAACTCTGATTCTAAAAGTCAGAATCAGCCCCGATAATACGAACCCCCCGGAACTAAATTTAGACCCTGGTTCCTGCTGTTGAAACACACAGAGCTCCAGAAAAGGTTCCTAGTTCCAAACGTTGGTTACTCTTGATCATGAACAGCTCATTTTTTGTGACTAACCTCGATGATGATGTTTTAAGATTTAGTTTTAGTAATTTAGTTTCTAACGGCCTTCTCTCTTCACAGTTTGATCTGGTGAACACCATCGGGGAAGCTGCAGCTCTTGGTGCCGCAGGAGTCGTTTCCTGGGGGGACATGAACGTCACAGACACAGAGGTAAAAACTGTTACACTGCAAAACCTCTGATCTCAGCAGGTGTCCGTCTTATCTAAAGACATCCAGAGAGGGGAACAAGGCCTGACTTAAGTAATGAGCAAAGAGATCTGCTAATGTTGAGTTTGCAGTTTTAGAGTTATCTGGAATAGTTTGAACTTTTTTATTATTATTGCTTTTTTCCCATAATCCTGCAGGACTCCTGCTTCGATGCTCGAAGCCACCTGGAGCACATCATGAACCCGTACATCCTGAACGTCTCCACGGCCACACTGCTCTGCAGCAGAGCGCTGTGTCAGAGCCGAGGTCGCTGCGTGAGGAAGCGCTGGGACGATGACGTCTACCTTCACCTTGACCCGCGTCGCTTCAGGATCCAGCGGCAGCGTCGAGGCGGCCCGCTGACCGTGAGCGGCGGCCTCTCGCAGGACGACATCAACACGTTCGACCGCAGCTTTGACTGCATGTGTTACAGCCGGGAGCCGTGCAGGTCGGTCCTGACCATCAACCTGCTCCCTGGGGCCGTCTCCAAGCCGGGGAATCGAGGTGCTGACAGGCCACGCCCCCTCCTGCTGCTGGTTTTACTG
Source organism: Notolabrus celidotus (assembly GCF_009762535.1). Taxonomy (NCBI): domain Eukaryota; kingdom Metazoa; phylum Chordata; class Actinopteri; order Labriformes; family Labridae; genus Notolabrus; species Notolabrus celidotus. The sequence goes on along the minus strand of NC_048277.1, from coordinate 37,488,181 downwards.
ATCTGTCTGAAGTTTGTCATCATGGGAATATAAAGTCCAGGACTGGAGGAGAACGACTTCAGGATTCATGTGTTTGTTACTTTTCTTTTGTGTTTTTTTTAGACTGCTCATGTCTGAATTTAAAAAAAGACATTTAAAAATCTTAATTCTGTCAAATCTTTGTCTCATTCTGGAGGAGCTTATCTTCATGCACACATGAGGACAGTTTAAACTCAGACAATGTCTTTAAATGTGTTAGAATCTCAGCCATTACACAGGGTGGTGCTCGGTGTCATGGGGTCAGATGAGGTGGGACCATCAAAGTGCTTTAAAATGTACAGCCACTCACAATGACTGACCTGCAGGAGAGGACTGAGACCACTGAAACATTAGTTCTGAAAGAAAAGACAGAATTAAAGAACGCTGAGAAAAAAAGTCAGAATCCAAGAACTTTAAAAAAAGTCGGAATTCTAGAACTTTAAAAATGTCAGAATTCTAGAACTCTGAGTAGAAAAAGTCAGAATTCTAGAAAATAGAAAAATCCAGAATTGTAAAACACTGAGGAAAAATATCAGAATTCTGGAACACTTAGAAAAAAGTCAGAATTATAGAGCTTTAAAAATATCAGAATTCTACAACTTAAAAAATGTCAGAATTCCAGAACTCTGGGTAAAAATGTCAGAATTCCAGAAAAAAATTCAAAATTCTAGAACTAAAAAAATGTCAGAATTGTAGAACTCTGAATAAAAAAAGTTAATATTTTTGAGCTTTAAAAATATTTGAATTCTAGAACTCTTAGTTAAAAATGTAATTTCCAGAACTCTGGGTAAAAAAAATCTGAATTCTAAAACTCTGATTAAAAAAAGTCAGAAATTTTGGAAAATAGAAAAATCCAGAATTGTAGAACACTGAGGAAAAATATCAGAATTCTGGAACACTTAGAAAAAAAGTCAGAATTATAGAGCTTTAAAAATATCAGAATTCTACAACTTAAAAAATGTCAGAATTCCAGAACTCTGGGTAAAAATGTCAGAATTCTAGAACTCTGGGTAAAAATGTCAGAATTCCAGAAAAAAATTCAAAATTCTAGAACTAAAAAAAAAGTCAATATTCTTGAGCTTTAAAAATATTTGAATTCTAGAACTCTTAGTTAAAAATGTAATTTCCAGAACTCTGGGTAAAAAAAATCAGAATTCTAAAACTCTGATTAAAAAAAGTCAGAAATTTTATTTTTTTATTTTTCAGTATTCTGAGATTGAAGTCAGAAAGAAAACTCTCAGTGGCCCGAATCCTCTTCTGTACTGACCTTACATTGTTGCTTTAACACTGATTGACATTTAACTGCAGTTTTTATTGGTCTGAGGTCACTGAAGTGGGCGTGGTCTGCAGTAAAGAAGGGAAACTGTACAGGAAGTAAACATGATAACTGATAAGGGGAATGAAACAGTTTAAGGTTAGTTTGCCAACAAAAGTAAAATGTTAAGGATGAATTATTAGATAGACTCTTAAACTGTGCTGTGTTTTCACTTCGGTTCACTTAAGAGAAAAAGTTTGGAGTCAGTTTGCTGTGAAAAAATTTGCCTCAAACATAATTTTAAAACAAAAATATTTCTCCAACTTTTTTTACAAAAGAAATATTAAAGAGGACGCTGGCCTTTAATAAAAACATAATAGGATGTTGTGCGTGGATCATTTGATGGACTGAGAGATCTCTTTACAAAGAGCTGTCCCTGTTGTCCTGACTCCACTCTGCTGTAAGTCTGACATTAAGATCTTCATTCAGTTAGCGCCCCCCTGTGGACAGAGCGATACCTATCATCTCTTTTCTCATTCTGTCCTGTGCATGCAGAGGAAGAGTCTTCTGAAAAGGACACTTCAGCTGTGACGTGTGTCGTTCATTATGAATGTTTCCTGCCTTACAGAATGATTTGTTTTCAGATTTTCTGTCTGCTCTTTTATGAAATGTGTTGTTGTCCGTGCATTGCAGTGATTATTTATGTTTTCTGTGTAATAAAGTCGTCTGAAATGAGCTGAATTTAATTGAATCGGCATCACATCTTAACCAGAGACAGAGGGATCAGGTTGGGTTGTCCAAATCTGGAGTCTTGGATGAGTCAAGCCTTCTTTTGTGGTTACTTTTGATGTCACTTCAGCTCAGTGAGGAGTCAAGACGAAGAGAGAACTTGGTTTTAAAGCAACTGTAACTTAAAAAATATTGATTCTGTTGCAGAGTGTTGAAAAAGTCTGAGCTGTGCTGCAGGTTGTTGTCCTGCAGGGGGAGCCAGAGCTCTGCCTCTCCACGTTGCAGTCTCTGGTTTTATGAGAGTGCAGCATGAGGAAGAGAGGAAGACAAATGCCGAGACAACGTTGCTGTTTGTTTCCATGTAGAGTGAAATCTTGAAGGCTGTGGAAACAGAAACATCCACTGGAGCTGCTGGCTCCACCAACGTTCTCAAGAGTCACTCCTAAAAGCATAAATGAAGCCTTCTCTGCCCCGAGCTTTGTCTTCAAGGCTTCACGTCCTCGCAGGGTGCATACAAATGTCTCCTCTCTTGCTGAGCGTGACTGAGACTAAGCGCAGTTAACTGAGTTATAAGTGCATTTAAAACTACGGCGTCCCTGCAGGTCAACAAAACGATAATAAATGCATCCTTGTAGGGCGCATTTCAAGATCGACTGACTCACAGCAGTGTGTTGAATGCTTCCTACTTTTCCAGGGCTTTAAAGATGCATTGAGTGCATCCTTTATGGCCCAACATTACCCATAATTCATTGTGTGTCCATTCAAAGAAGATGGCAGACTCTGTTTCCGGTAACAAACGTTTCAATGTAGGTATTTAGTTCAAACACAAACACGTAAGAAATTAAATTGTCTTAAAGTAACAGGTAACACTGATTGACTTTAGTCATATTAGCTTGTTAAGGTGCAGCTTTTGAAGTTGCTATTGACAGTAGCCTAACTAAAAGTGCTGTTCAACCAGAAGTACCAGGAGTTTTTAGTTCCAGGAACGTCTCTTCAAGCAATAAAAGGTGCATTTGGACCAAGAGTTCCGGAGTCTTTTAGCCCTGAGAACTACTTTACCCAGAAATAAAAGGTTCCTGGTCCCCTATTGTTGTCTGCGTTTCGGGCAGCAGGGCTGAAGTCTCGGGTAGATTGTGCAAATCAGGCCAGTGACGCATGGAGGAAAAAAAGTAAATGCACTACACCACCAGACCAGTAGAGGGCAGTAAAACAAAGAGGAATGCCATTCATCATTCATGACACCATAGAAGCAGATGGACAGGCCGGTATCATTATGAGCAACACAACAGTTAGCCTGTTAGCATGAAGAGACACAGCTGGCGCTGTTTTAGATGGTGTTATATTTCATCACAGATGGGAAAAAAAATGACTGTGAATGGTTTTTGGAAAAAATTGAAAAAAAAAAAAATTTGAAAAAAAAAAAAAATTGAAAAAAAAAACAATTTGAAAAATGAGTTGACAAAGAAATTTGAAAAAAAAAATTGACAAAAAGAAATTTTTGAAAAAAAAAATGTTGAATTTTTTTTTGAAGTTTTTCTTCAAAAAAAATTTCAACATTTTCTTTAGAATAAAAAATTGAAAAAAAAAATTGAAAAATTTTTTTGAAAAAAAAAATTTTGAAAAACAAAAAATTTTAAAAGAAATTTTTGAAAAAAAATTTTTTTCAAATTTTTTTTGAAAAAAAAAAGACATTTTGAATGAAAATCAAAAAAAAAAAGTTGAAAAAAAAATTAAAAATAAAAAAAATTGACAAAAACAAATTTGACAAAAAAGTTGACCCGGAGCCTGTTTTAGATGGTGCTATATTTCATCACAGATGGATTCACTGAATCAACACGTGAGAGGAGATAAGCGCGAGTAGCAAAGACGTTTCAACACGGCTTTAAAATCCTTTTGAACTCAAAAAGCCGTGATCGCAGAGATCGGACGGTGTTTTGGTTTAAACGGCGACCCTGTTAACTGGAGACTCTCAGCCGGATGCATCCCTCATAAACGTCTTTAGACCATCATTAAATATCTGATGAGGATATTTTGAATTCTTAATAAAAACTAAACTAGTTTGCATTCCCAGGAACTCCCTCTGTGTTTCAACAGCTGTGTAAACTCCACAAACACTGACACGTTCAGCTGAAGGTCTCCAGTTTACAGGGTCACTTTTAAAACCGGAACACCGGGAGCTGACAGAGACGCATTCACACTATCAGGATCAGAGAAGACCGATGTTCAGGAGGTATTAAACCAAGTGAATCACAGATGTGTGTGATGTTATTGTGGACGGAGGGGGAAATAAAAACACTGTGGGTAATCTACCAATCAGACACCTTCAGCAATGCAACCCCACCCCCAAATACTCTAAAGTTAGACCCTGGTTCCTGCTATCGAAACACGCAGAGCTCCTCAAAAGGTTCCTAGTTTCAAACATTGGTTACTTTTAAAGGTGAACAGCTTATTTTTATAGTTAGAAACTATATAATGTAGTTCCTAACAACCTTTTCTCTTCGCAGTTTGATCTGCAGCACTGCAGGCCCCGCCCCCAAAAGTTCCTGGAACTTTGGAAAGTACTACCTTCCAAGCATGGGCTTTTCAAGGGGAGATTAACTACCCAGGAACTGCATTTAGACCCTGGTTCCTGCTGTCGAAACGTACCTTTAGTAACTAAAAGGTAAGGTCAGGAACAGCTGGTAACTTATCCAGGAATCCTCAGTACAGGTTGTTTTTATTCCTCCATGTTTCTTCCTCGGTATCTCTCAGCAGCATGTGTGTCAAGCATGTTTTCAAAGGTCCATGTGTCGGTGAAATTAATCCCTCTGTAGTGCAGCCAGATACTGATGCAACACCAAAGAGACTCAGGCTAACAGCATGAGCACAAACACTCTGGATGTACAGTATGTGGAGCGGGATATGCTGCAGAGCTCTCATGTGGGCTGTATTACTCTCAGTGTGTCAGTGACTGTGTCCTCCAGGCAGCGGGGTTTTCTTCTGTTCTCGGTTCTGCTGTCAGGAACATTTTCCTCCTCCAGCGGCGGGCTGTGATCGTCCTGCTGCGTCTGATTTCACACACGAGATCTGAGAGAGACACACTAGAGCTCCGCACCAACACAACCAGAGGAGAAGATTATTCTAATTTCATCAGTCTGCAAAAAAATAAAAAAAAGAGGCAGAGATGGTGGAAGTGTTTGGAGTCAAAAGTGTACGACTACTGAAGCTTTGATGCTCATGAATCACTGAGTTCCCCGGTGAATCTGCTTCTGTCAGAGGTTTCTGATCAGCTTTTACTGAAAAGATTATTACCTGACCCAACAGGTTTCTGAAGGATCTACAAGATCTGTGTCCGGTCCGTCTCTGATCCGCTGCGGTCCGGAGCAGGACCTCCGGACAGCTGGAGTCATGTGACCGAGGTTCTCTCGCGGTAATCCCTGAATCAAGGATTCTCCTCCTCCTCCTCTCCTCATCCATGTTGTCTTTCTGGTCCTCTGAAAACCTCTGACCTGTTGACTCCAGGCCTGGCTCCGCTCATCATGACTTTGGTTTGTTGTTGTAGTTAAGTGAAATACGATCTGGTGATAACACAGAGTGTTTTATTCTGAAAATTAACCGGATGTTTTCATTTTGTTTTGGTGAAACCTGACTTCCTGTCCCGCTCCATCTGCTCTGTTGAGATTGATGCGTCGTGGTCCGGCATCCGGCAACAAATAGAAGTCTTGTGTATCTGATCCGGAGGACTCCGACCTGCTGGATCAGAGACGCAGCCGGAACGCAACGGAGTGGATCCAGTGGAAGTTAACACATTGACTAGAGTAGAGACCTGTTAGATCTGGTTGACGAATCAAATAAGAGAGTCCTTTACTCGTCCCACAACGTGGAAATTCAAGTGTCACAGTAACAAAGTAGACAGTGCAAAAATTATAAAGCAAACAAGAGCCTATAAAATATCAATTATTAAAAATGTATTAGCAATTAAAATTAAAATTAAAGAGGTAAAAGATAAGCATATACATATATATATATACATATATATATATTATTGGTTATAGAGTCTGACCACTGCAGGAAGAAAAGACCTGCGGTATCTCTCCGTGAGACACAGCGGGTGAAGAAGTCTGTCAATGAAGGAGCTCCCCAGTGTTGTTATGGTCTCCTGGAGGGGGGGGGGGGGGGGGGGGGGGGGGGGTGACGTGTTGTCCATCAGAGAAGATAGCTTTGCTATCATCCTCCTGTCAGCCACCACCTCCACAGGGTCCAGCGGGCAGCCCAGGACAGCCTCCTCCAGTCAGCAGCAGAGATGCTGCTTCCCCAGCCGACCACTCCAAAGAGGATGGCTGATGCCACCACAGAGTGAAAGAAGGACTTCAGAAGAGCCCCCTCCCCACCTTCTGTAGGATCAGTATCTGTAATATGATGATAATGTTGATCTAAGAAAGATTTGGTTTTGTAGCGTGGCTTCAAATTTGTATTTAGAGTTGGTTTATGATACTGCAGAAACACTTATTTGGTTAAAGGCCCTGTGAGGAGTTTTGAACTGAAAATGATACTGATGCCTCTTTATGACCTTCAATAGCAAACAAGACCATCAGCAGCAACACTGACACCTTCTCTGTTGTCATTTTGAATGCCTGAAACCGTCCTGAGGGGGTCGGTGTCAGACCAGATGATGGATATCTCGCTTCAGAAACAGCCTTTATTTGACTGTTTTCATGGAAAATAATCACATTGCCTGATAAAGTTGACAGGTACAAGACCATAGGATGAGGTTTTTGTTGAAAACACTACTTTTGCATGTATAGGACAAGAGATAAGAGGTATCACTTTGTCCACAAGGGGGCGCCAGAATCGATACAAAACAAAAGTTCCTCACAGCAGCTTTAATATAAGACAGAGTAGAATGTTTGCATAAGGTCAAATTGTTTTGAAGTTTTATGCACGAGTAAAGAAACATCTGCACAAAAATCAGGTTAAAAAAGGAGGAGAGTCACAGGGAGCAACTTCCTCAAGTCTCTGCAGGTCGTTTGGTAATCGCTCAGAGCCGGAGGTGCACTTAAATGAACTTCAGCAGAGCAGATATGACCTCAAATGTTGGGGAAAGTTTTAAGATTTAAAACCTGAAGATGATTTTAAAAACACCGTGAGGCAACACGCTGAAACAGTCTCTACGTTTAGCTGATTAATGAGTGTAACGAAACACACCAGCCTCCACGATTTAACATCCTCTGACAGCAGCATCCGGTCCTCCGGCGGGAACATTAATGTGTGCTTAACCCCTCTGAGAGAGAGCAGGGGGAAAGGGTGCAGATAATTATGGAGGAGAAATGAGAATCGGCAAAGGATCTGAGAGCCCGTCCGACCAATTATCAGCATGAAAGAGTCTCCTGACGAGCAGTCTGAGTCAGCGTCCATTATGGCTCTGCTCTGACAGAAAACAGACGCTGGAATCGTTTGACAGATCGCAGCCCGGCTGTTGTTGCTGGGAGCGTATTTCTAATTGTGTTCCTCCACACAGCAGTGGGAGAAATATGGGGAGGGGGGTGGAGGGGGTACGGGGGAGTGGGGGTGAATTCCCTCAGTGGAGAGGCAGTTTGGGCAGCGGGGCGTTCAGTCACAGCCGGTGACCTAGAAATGTTGCTGCTGCAATCCCCAACAAAAGAGGAGAACCGGGACAATACAGCTCTTATTCCCCCTGGACCACAGCAGATTATACAGGCAGGAGGAGGAGGAGGAGGACCGGGGCCGAGCCGAGCCGGGCCGGGCTGAACCAGGCTGCAAGAGCACGGAGGGAGACGGCTCCACCAGGAAGAGGAGGTGGAGGCAGCAGCAGCTTTTTGAACACCAACACTGCAAAATCTCAAACCCTATCAAGTGCATTTGTGTCATTACTGATCAAAACATCTCTTTACTTTAATTTAAACCACCTTCACAGTAAAAGTCCAGATGCAGCTTTAATTCAGGGACACAACACGATCACAATAAAGACTGAGCTAACAGGTAATATGTGTACATTTCTGAAAATGTAGCAGGTAAAGTTCTCAGGTTACATTTCTTTAAAGAAGATGCAAAACTCATTTCACTTACGCTCTGTCTCCCCGTGATCGAAGAGAGGTGGAAGAGGAGAAAACAGAGGGAGGAGCAGGTAGAGGGATGGGGGAGGCAGAGACAGGGTGAGAAGCTCATTTGGGCTAGAGCTCACCTCAACCAGGTTAGGCTGAATACTTTAACTCTCCTTACTTCTTTTAATTTTACAAAGGAAGAGAGGAGCTAAAAGAAAGAGGACAGATAGAAGAGTCTGCAGAGAGATGTTTGAAAGACCTGCAAAGACCAGAGCTCATCTCTGCTGGGTTAAACTGTACGCTCTACCTCCTCCTAATCCCCCAATTTTCATGAAGCAAGAGAGGAGAGAGAGAAACAACTTACTGTTGTTATCAACCTCCATGCTGACATTATCTCTCCTCGTTTAGATCTAAAGACTTCTGTTGTACAATATTTCCGTCACAGTCTTTCATAGACTCCGCCCACACACTCCCAGTCCTCCCAGTAATGAGATCTTTGATCATCCAAGGAACCCTCTACGTCCTACTTCCACTGACTTTCCTTCCTTATGAGTCTTCCGTAAAGACTCAGGTCCTCCGGCTGCTCAGAGGTTTTTGCAAACAGTAAACAGGTTTCTGTGAAACATCTGGAGTCATCGAATTGAAGTGACTCAGTGTGGCGTCACAAACTATAACACACCTGCCAAAGAAGCAAGCCACACATTAACAATCTGGGCGCCATCCCTCTGAAAATGTCGTTGTGACATTATCAGCTGAGACGCTTTCTGTCGAACTCACGGGTCGGAGCAGAAACCAGGACCCAGACATGAAATATTCATACGGTGCACAACAGGCCGGCTGTTGGTCAGAGCAGCTCCGTCACTCACACACTGAGTCCTCTGAGGGAGCAGCTGATGCTGTCGAGTCCTGAATATGGATGAGAGGACGTGAAATGATGTGTTGTGTCATAAAATCTCAGTGTGCTGTAAAACTCAGTCATTCAGACGACTGAACAATGATGGTGTGTTTCAGCTCCGAGCTCGGCACATTCCAGACCGTGCAATGTGTTTGAGTTCACAACCGACACCCCGTTTAACGTGGATGGAGTCCACGGAGGAAGAGTCTTTCCTGCAGACGGAGCCAAGCTGGCTGCTTCCTGCAGTTTACAGTCTAACGGACAAATTCCACCAGATCCGTGTCCGGTCTGTCTCCGATCCGTCACAGCACCAGATCTGATAGGTTTCTATTCTAGTCCATGTGTTAACTTCCTCTGGATCCGTTCCGTTGCGTGCCGGCTGCGTCTCTGATCCGGCAGGTCGGAGTCCGTACTGAGTACCGAGGTTTTCCCGCGGTAATCACTGAATTAAAGCGAAAGAACGACTGAAGCCTTCAGCGAACTTTGGAAAGTCTTTCAATCGTCATCGTTCTTCTGAAACTCCAGCTTCTGAAGCTCATCTCTAGAAGCTAAAGTCTCATGTGTTTCCCTCTGAAGGAGAGTCATGACTCAAAGTCTCTGCGACAGCTCAACAAGACGCTCAAGGTTTAGTACCTGTGGTCCAAACATGGTGACCTGCAGTTCCTTGAATGTCCACTTGAGGCCGTTTTAACAAGTTTACAGCCGGTACAAGAAACCTGTTGGGTCATAGTCGCTCTTCTTATTTAAAAGCTTGCATTGGACTTCTATCAAATCCGGGTCCGGTCCGTCTCCGGACAGCTGGAGTCATGTGACCGAGGTTTTTCCCTCCCCCTCTCCTCATCCATGTTGTCTTTCTGGTCCTCTGAAAACCTCTGACCTGCTGACTCCAGGCCTGGCTCCGCTCATCATGACTTTGGTTTGTTGTTGTAGTTAAGTGAAATACGATCTGGTGATAACACAGAGTGTTTGATTCTGAAAATTGACCGGATGTTTTCATTTTGTTTTGGTGAAACCTGACTTCCTGTCCCGCTCCATCTGCTCTGTTGAGATTGATGCGTCATGCTCCGGCATCCGGCAACAAATAGAAGTCTTGTGTATCTGATCCGGAGGACTCCGACCTGCTGGATCAGAGACGCAGCCGGAACGCAACGGAGTGGATCCAGTGGAAGTTAACACATTGACTAGAATAGAAACCTATCAGATTCAGAGCTGTGATGGATCGGAGACGGATCTGGTGGAATTTGGCCGTAACAGCTGCTACGTCTAAACTCTGCCTAAGATCGTTCCTAAATCACTCCTCAACTCCAGCGTACTCAGAGTCAAGAGGTTCGAGTCTTTGAGTCTTTGAGTCTTTGAGTCTTTAAGTCTTTAAGTCTTTGAGTCTTTAAGTCTTTAAGTCTTTGAGTCTTTAAGTCTTTGAGTCTTTAAGTCTTTAAGTCTTTGAGTCTTTAAGTCTTTGAGTCTTTGAGTCTTTGAGTCTTTGAGTCTTTAAGTCTTTGAGTCTTTGAGTCTTTAAGTCTTTAAGTCTTTGAGTCTTTGAGTCTTTAAGTCTTTAAGTCTTTGAGTCTTTGAGTCTTTAAGTCTTTGAGTCTTTGAGTCTTTAAGTCTTTAAGTCTTTAAGTCTTTGAGTCTTTAAGTCTTTGAGTCTTTAAGTCTTTGAGTCTTTGAGTCTTTAAGTCTTTAAGTCTTTGAGTCTTTAAGTCTTTGAGTCTTTGAGTCTTTGAGTCTTTAAGTCTTTGAGTCTTTAAGTCTTTAAGTCTTTGAGTCTTTAAGTCTTTGAGTCTTTGAGTCTTTAAGTCTTTAAGTCTTTGAGTCTTTAAGTCTTTGAGTCTTTGAGTCTTTAAGTCTTTAAATCTTTGAGTCTATAAGTCTTTAAGTCTTTGAGTCTTTGAGTCTTTAAGTCTTTAAGTCTTTGAGTCTTTGAGTCTTTAAGTCTTTGAGTCTTTAAGTCTTTAAGTCTTTGAGTCTTTAAGTCTTTGAGTCTTTGAGTCTTTAAGTCTTTAAGTCTTTGAGTCTTTAAGTCTTTAAGTCTTTGAGTCCTTAAGTCTTTGAGTCTTTGAGTCTTTAAGTCTTTAAGTCTTTGAGTCTTTGAGTCTTTAAGTCTTTGAGTCTTTGAGTCTTTAAGTCTTTGAGTCCTTAAGTCTTTGAGTCTTTGAGTCTTTAAGTCTTTGAGTCTTTGAGTCTTTAAGTCTTTAAGTCTTTGAGTCTTTGAGTCTTTAAGTCTTTGAGTCTTTGAGTCTTTAAGTCTTTGAGACTTTGAGTCTTTAAGTCTTTGAGTCTTTAAGTCTTTGAGTCTTTAAGTCTTTAAGTCTTTGAGTCTTTGAGTCTTTAAGTCTTTGAGTCTTTGAGTCTTTAAGTCTTTAAGTCTTAAAGTCTTTAAGTCTTTGAGTCTTTAAGTCTTTAAGTCTTTGAGTCTTTGAGTCTTTAAGTCTTTGAGTCTTTGAGTCTTTAAGTCTTTGAGTCTTTGAGTCTTTAAGTCTTTGAGTCTTTGAGTCTTTAAGTCTTTGAGTCTTTGAGTCTTTAAGTCTTTGAGTCTTTAAGTCTTTGAGTCTTTAAGTCTTTAAGTCTTTGAGTCTTTAAGTCTTTAAGTCTTTGAGACTTTAAGTCTTTGAGTCTTTAAGTCTTTAAGTCTTTGAGTCTTTGAGTCTTTAAGTCTTTGAGTCTTTGAGTCTTTAAGTCTTTAAGTCTTTAAGTCTTTGAGTCTTTAAGTCTTTGAGACTTTAAGTCTTTAAGTCTTTGAGTCTTTAAGTCTTTGAGTCTTTAAGTCTTTGAGTCTTTAAGTCTTTGAGTCTTTAAGTCTTTAAGTCTTTGAGTCTTTGAGTCTTTGAGTCTTTGACCCGGGCTCTATTTCTTATAAAACGTCTCTTTAGTCTTCTTTAAAAATAGAAGTCTTATCGTATTTGATCCGGAGGGCTCTGACCTGCCGGATCCAGTGGAAGTTAACACATTGGGTAGAATACAAAACCAGATCCGGTGCCGTGACGGATCAGAGACAGATCTGGTGGAATTTGCCCGTGAGTTTCCTCTCGTTTGTTGGATACTTTGATTTCTATAACGAAGGACACGGCCTCTCGTCTCAGATGTTCTTCATGAAAGGATCAGAGAGTGTTCATTGAGGCCGGTCAGAGCGGTTCCTCCTTCACTCACTGTTTGTTCCTCTCAGTTTATAACCACATTCACTTTGAAGTGACTAAATCACCATTTCAGCCCAGAGGCAGAAGTGGGTCATTTTAGGTTTAATGCCACGTTGTGCTATATATCATAAGTACCATGAAAGTACCGCTGCTACTCTGGTTGGCGGGCGTGACTTCCTCTCACTGTTCCCGACGTGAAGTCAATATTCATGCAGCTTTGTACCCCTCAAAGACAAACCCAAAAAAACACTCTGCACAATAAGCTTCTTACATGGAGCCTGAAGAAGTTCTTCTTCTCTGTCCATCTGAACTCAGCAGCAGCAGACTGTGACACTTCAGCATGTTCAGTGTGTGAAGAAGCAGATTGGATGTGAGGAGTTTGTGGAGCGAGCTGCAGCAGCAGACGCCCCGGGTGGGGGGGGGGAATCAGATCATTGCAGCTCTGTGACAGAACACCGCAGTCGGCCTCTTTTAAGACTCACCACCTGCGGGCTGAAGACGCTGCTGCAAAGTCAGAGGCTGTCAGCAGCAGGAGGACTGTCACACTGCAGGAGGAGGGAGGGAGGGAGGGAGGGAGAGAGGGAGGGAGAGAGGATGGTTATGATGGTGTATAAGATGTGCAAAGGATGGTTCCTTAAAATGCTTCATGGCTGGATTAGATTAGCATATTTACCTGCTGCAGTAACTTCTGTATTTGCTGGTTGAACTCACTGTGAGATGATGTGCTGGAAGAAATGTTGCACAAAGTAACAGCTCTCCAAAAGTGAAGCCAAAACATGTGGACCGATGAATCATAAAGCACATATAGCTAACTTATTAGCTTGTGGAGAGCTTGTAGAGAGTTGATTGCCTGCTTCAGCAGCTAGTGGGCCAGGGGCTTTAGCTTCAGGTTGGTGAACATGCTTGTAACAGAAAGCGAGCTAAGCAGTTAGCGCTAATGCTAGCCCCGGTTAGCTCACCGCCAAGCTATTTAGCCATATAATTCTTAGGTAACCTACCAGCAACACCGTGACGTGAATCCTTCCCAAACAACTCTGTTAACAAGTCCTCATCCTATAATGGGGGGACAGTTGATCCTACAACTGGACCACGTTGGTGGCGGTGCTTGTTGCTCAAAGCTACTTTCATGTTCCTGATTTTATTTCGTAGGTCTTCTACTGAGCGCGCTCAGAAACACCACACGCTTTGACCCTGTTCAAGATCTGAAACCAGGCTTTCCCTCTCTCCTTGCTCGAAGGCGGCAATAGCTCAGTCCATAGGGGGCCTGGCTTGGCAACTGGAGGGTTGTCGGTTCGAGTCCCAGAATGGACGAAGTCTGGCAAGTGGACTGGTGGATGGAGAGGTGCTGGTTCACTTGCCTGGGCACTGCCGGGGTGCCCTTGAGCAAGGCAACCCAAATCTGCTCGGGGTGCGCTGGTTGATGGCAGCATCCTCACTCTAACATCTCTCCCTAAATGCATGTCCACTGCATGTTTGTGCATATGTCAGGTGCATTGTATGTATATACACCAAACTGTGCGAGTAGCGTGACCAAAAACATATAACACAAGTGGAAAAATTGAATTTCCTCCCTTGGAATTAATAAAGTATGTTTCTTCTTTCTCCTTGTTTGTTCTGTTTGAGAAATTAACTTGCTGATAACAGCTGTTTGTTCATTCTATATTATTCTAATCTAATGTCCATTTCTTCTTGATCTTCTCTCAGTCACAGCGGTACCGCTCGCCTTGTTTATTGTTGTTTATGTGTAGTAGGCATGCACAGTTTGAATTTGTTGGATCAGGGTTTTCCAGGAGGTTCCCTGGACATATGACGTTTTGCACCAGCCTCGCTTTCATGGCGTAATTAGTTAACTGGCAAATTATTTGCAGTCGTGCATGCGGCTAACGCTACGGCCAAATGGGCCGTTCCATAACGGTACGTTAAAGGTGACATATCACGTTTTTTTCATCAACATATATTGGTCTAAGAGGTCCCCAAAACATGTCTTTAAAGTTTATGCTCAAAAAAACACTCTGAAATCAGATTCTGGTCTGCCTGTAAACCCCTCTTCTTCAGCCCTCCTCAGAACAGTCTGTTTTCTCTCTGACCACGCCCCCATCAGGAAGTGGGTGTGGCCTCAGCTGTCCAGCACGTTGATCTAATGTTTACATGTTGGCTGAATATACACGGCTGCTCACAGACCCGCGTTACTTCAACCCTCTGAATCTGATCCTGACGGAGAGGCGCCTGCAGCAGGACCTTTCTGAAGGATTGGTCACAGATTTAGTGTTACTTGTTTTATTTGTCAGAATGTCGACGTGTCTTGATACACAGCTGCAAACATGTAGCTATGTGGCTATGCTAACTAGCGCTAGCACTTATCCATGATAAATAAAAATCCTCCACTAGATCTTCAAATCTGCAGACGTGGGGAGTCAAAGCGACCTTTGTGTTTATTAAGACAGCCTACAACTAGCATGCCTCCCTCCTAAGCTCCTTGTTAGCACACATGTGTGCAGGGAATGAAAAACGGAGGAGGGGTTGAGTTGTATTTTATACAGTCTATGGGCTGAACAAGCTCCGAGCTCTGACTTCCTGTTACAGACCGGATGGCGTTGTGACGTATGAAAAACATTGAAAACTGAAACGGCTGGTTTCAGCACACATTTACAGAAAGGTGGAGAAATCAGAACAGGGGCAGAATGGAGTCTTTTCATTCTCAGGGGGTTTGTAGACAGGGACACATATTTCAGGGAGAGAACCATTAAAAAGTCCATTTTGCCTGATATGTCACCTTTTAGGACTAATGGTCCCGTTTGTGTAATGGCTGGACGTGCATGCGGGCCCAGGAGCTAAAGCTAACCTACAGCTAACGTTATCAGCTAAATATTACAACCAAAACTATCTTCCCTAAATCCTGGAAACTCTCACCTCAGAATGATCCAATTAACATCTTCAGGTCCGGGGTTGAAACAAAACGTCTTCATTTTTTGCTGATATTTCCTAAATGAAAATAACATGACCGTTGTGAGCTGTTTAACGTGGCTGTCAAAAGATGAAGACTGGTGAAATGAGACTCAGAGTTTACACAGACAGGGGTGGACGGATTGGGAGCTGGTGGGTCTCTTTACAAAGTGTTTAATTTACAGTTTTTGATCGATTGTCTTTAGTAAGTTTTATTCTTTCCATCAGTTAAAGGTTCACCTCTTTTTTCTATCTTGTTGCTCGCCCACACCTGATGCTGTGATACAGATTAGCCACACCCCTTTTAAGTTGTCTGTCTTTGCAAAATGTTCACCTGATGAAGATCAAGCACCGAAACGTTGCCATTCAACTTTTTATTAGCAGGTTGGACAGTGTGCGGGATTCCTACAAGACCAGACATACAGCTGTTAATAATATCCTCATGTGTTGTCCTTCTTAATGGGAGAAATATCAAACAAACACATGCAGGACTGATGCTCATAACTTTTCTTTGTATGACTCCTTAAACCTTCCAGGACCGTCCAGGACGAGGTTTTGTTTCCGAGGCAGCCTGGCTCCTCGCCACCAATCTGAGGGCAGCGATCCCAGCCCTCCCAGGACGCCCCGTCTCATCCCTTGAAAACAGTCCTGAGACCATTTTGGAGAAGGTCAGTGAGCAGCGTGTTCGGCGGCGGAGCCTCAGTGTACCCGTCGCCCCCTTTGTCTCTGAATGAATGGGGACGTCTAATTACTGGAGCAGCGACTGGGGCCGCCAGTCCTCGCTTACAAAAGACACGAACACGCAAAGTTTGGTGCCAGAGCACAAATCAAAGCCAAACGGGCGATTAGAGAAGAATGTGGTTTGTATACAAAGAGTCCACTCTTGTTGATTCTGTGATGAAGACAATTAGAGACAAGAATGTTATGTCATTAACGAAACTTTCATATCTTAAAGAGCTCATAGTGTCCTGTTACCCCTCTAGAACACTACGCTCCCAACATGCAGGCCTGCTCATCGTACCTAAAGTCTCTAAAAGTAGTATGGGAGGTAGAGCCTTCAGTTATCAGGCCCCTCTCCTTTGGAATCATCTACCAGTCAGGGTCTGGGAGGCAGACACCCTCTCTACTTTTAAGAGTAGGCTTCAAACTTTCCTTTTTGATAAAGCTTATAGTTAGAGCTGGATCAGGCTTGGACCAGGTCTTAGTTATGCTGCTATAGGCTTAGACTGACACACTGGGATCCTGTCTTTCCCTCTCTCTCCTCTCTCTGCCTGTCTCTTACTTTAACTCTTCCTGTCCCATTAAAGTTACTAACCATAGACCTTTCTGGAGTCCCTGAGCTCCCTTGTCTCGTAGATTCCTCTGAGCTGCCGTAGACGTCCTCCTGCTGCGGATGATCTGGACTCCAGCTGATACGGACGTGCTGGACTCCAGCGGCAACAGCTTCTACTACTCGTCTCATCACTATCACTTCTCTCTCTTACTCCCCTCTATCTGTCTTTCCAGACCCAACTCGGTCTCAGCAGATGTGTGTCTAACATGAGTCTGGTCCTGCTCCTATTACCCCTCTAGAACACTACGCTCCCAACATGCAGGCCTGCTCGTCATACCTAAAGTCTCTAAAAGTAATATGGGAGGTAGAGCCTTCAGTTATCAGGCCCCTCTCCTTTGGAATCATCTACCAGTCAGGGTCCGGGAGGCAGACACCCTCTCTACTTTTAAGAGTAGGCTTCAAACTTTCCTTTTTGATAAAGCTTATAGTTAGAGCTGGATTACAAAGCTTATTTTGGGGTGGCAAATTGGATTTCAAGTGGTGCCAGTGCCACCCTTGGCCACCCCTCTGGACACGCCACTGCATAGACCTTTCTGGAGTCCCTGAGCTCCCTTGTCTTGTAGGTTCCTCTGGATCTCTGCCGTAGCTTCCTTTTATGGGTCTGTTATTCATCCTTTCTTTCTATACCTTTTTTCTTCCTTCTACTTTCTTTCTTCCTTCCTTTTATTCCTTTTTCCTTTCATTCTTTCTTTTTTCTTTCATTCCTTCATTCTTTCCTCCTTTCATTTCTTTCTTTCTTTCGTTCTTTCTTCACTTCTCTTTCTTCTGTCTCCCTTTCTTCCTTCCTTTCTCTCTCTCTCCCTTTTCTTATCCCGTCCTTTCCTTCTGTCTTTCCTTCACCATTTATTCTCCTCTTTTTCTTTCTTCTGGTCTCCCTCTCTTCTCTCTTTTCTTAGACCTTTCTGGAGTCCCTGAGCTCCCTTGTCTCGTAGGTTCCTCTGGATCTCTGCTGCTGTGGACGTGCCAGACTCCAGCTGCTACAACTACTACTATCCGTCTCCCCACTATCATCTCTCTCTCTCTCTCTCTTCATCTCCCTCTATCCCTCTCTCCAACACGGTCTCAGCAGATGTGTGTCTAACATGAGTCTGGTCCTGCTGGAGGTTTCTGCCTGTTAAAGGAACTTTGTCCTTGCCACTGTAACTTGCTAAATGCTGCAAAGTGCTCTGCTCATGGTGGATTAAGATGAGATCAGACTGAGTCCTGTCTGTAAGAGGGGACTGGATCTTATCCGGTCTTGATGTTTGGGTCTCTGTTAATAACTTAACATAGAGTACGGCCTAGACCTGCTCTGTTTACACACCCCTTCTTTTTAAAGGATCCCTGGAAATGGCCCCAAAAAGAGGTGATTTTTGCCCCTTTTTCCCAAATATCTCACTTCCTGTCTACATTTCACGATGACATTAAGAGACTTTTTTGTAAGTGTCAGGAAGCTGGATATGTTTACAAAAAAATTATGATTCTAGGAGAACCTGCTGCAGTAGGGTCGGCTCCTAAAGCCTCCTATGGGGCGCTATTGAGCCAAATTCTCCCCTCCTGTATTTGAGAACAATGATTTATCACATTTTTCTTACCAGGCCTTGTGCACATGCATAAATCAGAGACTTTTCAGATATGTTTAAGAGCACAAAATTAGCAATCATTCATGGAAGGAAATTATCAAAACCTTTGCATCATTCTTTACTTGCACAAAGACAAGTAGCAGCAGCTGAAGTGTCCACCATGACTCAGCAGTCATTCGTGTAGCTGTCAGCAGTTCCACCTGCCTCTTCATTAAACCAGCCGTTAACAGGAAGTGCTCTGTCGAGGTCGGACTGTGCCGGATCAGACCAGAAACCTTGCTGCTTGTCACAATAACCGAGCCTCAGAGCGTCGTCTGTCTGCGTGTACTGTAGCGCCGTTCACTGCAGCAGCCAGCTGAGAGGAAGACTCCCTGCGTGGTCATGACAACGAGGGTGGGGGGGTGGGGGCGCGAGGACAATGGCGCGCTGTGTCCTCCCCGGCTGGGCGGCTACGACGATGACGAAAACGATGGCGAGAGGAAAAGCAGCTGTGGTTTGTGCTGAGAGTGACACAGCAAATGAACTGTGATCAATGAGGAGCAGTCTGTTTCTGTTTCTACGTTGAAGAAACTCCTGCATGATCATTTCTGTTCGTGCATCTTCGTCTAACGCCAGACTGCTCTTTGTTCAATCAATCAATCAATCAATCTTTATTTGTATAGCGCCAAATCACAACAAACGTTATCTCAAGACGCTTTTACAAACATAGGAGGTCTAGACCACACTATGTCAAATTATGAACAGAGACCCAACACCAAGACCGGGTAAGACTCAGTCTGACCCCACCTTAATCCATCATGAGCATTGCACATCGCAGTATTTAGCTAGTTACAGTGGTGAGGAAAAACTTCCTTTTAACAGGCAGAAACCTCCAGCAGGACCAGACTCATGTTAGACAGCCATCATGCCTCGACTGAGTTGGGTCTGGAAAGACAGATAGAGGGGAGTAAGAGAGAGAGGTGATAGTGATGAGACGAGTCGTAGAAGCTGTTGCCGCTGGAGTCCAGCACGTCCGTATCAGCTGGAGTCCAGATCGTCCGCAGCAGGAGGACGTCTACGGCAGCTCAGAGGAATCTACGAGACAAGGGAGCTCAGGGACTCCAGAAAGGTCTATGGTTAGTAACTTTAATGGGACAGGCAGAGTTAAAGTAAGTGGTGAAGGGGTTGGGGGGAAGAAGGTGAGCTAGGATCCCAGTGTGTCAGTGTGCGAGTTCCCCCGGCAGTCTAGGCCTATAGCAGCATGACAAAAGCTGGTCCAAGCCTGATCCAGCTTAACTATAAGCTTTATCAAAAAGGAAAGTTTGAAGCCTACTCTTAAAAGTAGAGAGGGTGTCTGCCTCCCGGACCCTGACTGGTAGATGATTCCAAAGGAGAGGGGCCTGATAACTGAAGGCTCTACCTCCCATACTACTTTTAGAGATTTTAGGTACAACTAGCAAGCCTGCATGTTGGGAGCGTAGAGTTCTAGAGGGGTAATAGGGCACTATGAGCTCTTTAAGATACGAGGGTGCCTGATTTTTAAGGGCTTTGTAGGTTAAAAGAAGGATTTTAAATTCTATTCTACATTTTATTGGGAGCCAGTGTAGAGAAGCTAACACTGGAGAGATGTGCTCCCTCTTCCTAGTTCTAGTCAATACTCGAGCTGCGGCGTTTTGAACTAGCTGAAGAATCTTTAGAGACTTATTGGGGCGGCCTGATAAGAGGGAGTTACAGTAATCTAACCTGGAGGTAACAAATGCATGGACTAGTTTTTCTGCGTCGCTCTGAGATAGGAAGTGTCTAATTTTAGAAATATTGCGCAAGTGAAAATAGGCTGACCTTGAGATTTGCTGAATTTGGGAATTGAAGGATAAATCTTTGTGGGATCTTTGTTGACGTCTGAGTGAGATCCAGCTGTTTATTGGACCTGCTGTAACTCTGAATGAGGACATGTTGAGTCTGAACTTTACAAACAAACAATCGCAGCTGTGTCCTCGGGTTTAAACAATCATCCTTCATCCTAAACATCTCCTTCCATCCCAGAGTGAGGGGATGGAAACATCAAACATCACACTCTGGGCCTCCATATTTCAGCTCAGTGACGGCTGTTTAATCAGGATCATGACTCCGCCTACTTTTGCATCACTTTGTCTTAGACTATCCCCGTGTCTCTCCATCTTTCATCCCCCTGGCGCTGTAGTTGTGAGCGACAGCTGGCCTCAGTAACAAGACGCCATCTAATGTAGTGCACGAACATTTGCATTCAATCCCCAAATCCTTAATATATAAACAACCCCACTTTTCTCTTCAGACGTAATTTGAGGGAAAGAAAGTCGAACAAAAGTACAAACTAAAAGAAGTGCTAGTTGAATCTAACATAAGCCCCGCCTCTGACAAGTCAAACAGCCAATCGCGAGGCCTTACCTGCCAACATTGGACTGTGAAAAATAGGGAGATTTTCTGGAGTATTGGATGTTAAAATCAGCCAGTACCCAGCAACCCCGTCCATATATGACCCTGAACTGCAGATGAATACATTTCATAAACAGATATGTAAGTTAAACACTTTAAATGTCTCTTAATTTCAAGGTTTGCAGTCAAATGAAATAATGAAAACATAGAACATTGAAAAAAATCCATGTCTTACAAATATGACAAAATTCATCAACATGTTGAAGAGTGAGAGTAGAGTGAGCCACTGCAGGGAGGAGTAATTGTGAGTTTAAGGCAGGTTATTTACACCCCTTAACACCTCATGTGTCTTTGGATGTATAGCATCAGAGCCATAGACATCACCTCTTGGTTTTTGAAGAGATGTTAGAAGCCCAAAATTGACCAATGAAGCTGTAAAGGCCACGTAAAGTCGAGCATTTTAACATGCGACTTAATGGGGATTCCTTTACCTTTGGAGGCCGCCTCTAGTGGCGACTCCAGGAACTGCAGTTTTTTTTACACTTGGCTTCTTGCAGCTTGGTCAGAGCCAAACGGTCCTTTCTTGTGCCTCAATCCAGCGCAAAATCCCACACCTGGACACCAACATGACACAGTTGGGGATGCAGTGTGTGTGCACAAGTGCGTGATGGTGGGAGAATGTTCCAGTGCTGTTGCACAATCACAATTTTTAAAGGGCTATTCCAACATTTATGTGGCAATTTTGAAAAGTGTGATGCTCGGAGTGCTTATGTTCCCACATTTCCTTTGTCATATATTTGTATCAGATGTTATCCCCCCCACCTGTTATTGAGTAGTAATGGACTACAGATGGAATGTAGCTTCCAGCTAAATCTGGTGCTTCCAAAAAATCTTGAGGGAGGATCGGGCTTCAATTGAAGGGAAACGTAAGAACACAAGACCTCCATCCATCCATCCATCCATCCATCCATCCATCCATCTTCCTCCACTTATCCGGGTCCGGGTTGTGGGGGCAGCAATCTCAGCAGGGAAGACCAGACACTCCTCTCTTCTGGGAGGACACCGAGGCGCTCCCAGGCCTGCTGAGAGACATAGTCTCGACAACGTGTCCTGAGTCTTCCCATGGTCTCCTCCCAGTCGGACATGCCCGAAACACCTCCCCAGGGAGACGTCCGGGAGGCATCCTGACCAGATACCCGAACCACCTCATCTGGCTCCTCTTGATGTGGAGGAGCAGTGGCTCTACTTTGAGTCTGAGCTCCTGACCCTCTCTCTAAGGCTGAGCCCAGACACCCTGCTGAGAAAGCTCATTTCGGCCGCTTATTCTCAATCTCGTTCTTTCGGTCACTACCCACAGCTCGTGACCATCGGTGAGGGTTGGGACGTAGATTGACCGCTAAATTGAGAGCTTTGCCTCCTGGCTCAGCTCTCTCTTCACCACGACCTGATTTTGAAAATGTCCTTGAAATGTGGGAACATAGGGATGATGGCGTCATATTTGTTATCAGCATGAAGGGCAAACAATGTTTGGAAACTTTTTTTAAATTCATATATGAACTTAACTCTCTTTAAAGTGATACTCCACACATCGTCTTCATAGCATCCTTGCCGATCGATGACTTTCAGAATTGAAAATACTCGAACACACGAAAGTCTAAGACAGCTCATGTCACTCCCCTGCTCATCTCGCTACACTGGCTTCCAGTTGCAGCTCGCATCAGATACAAAACTCTAATCATGACTTACAAAGCAGGAACCAAAACCGCTCCAGTTTACCTGGAACCCCTCATCCAGGTCTACTGCCCTTCTCGCCCGCTACACTCAGCCTCTGAAAAGCGCCTAGTGCTTCCAGCACACAAGGCCTCAAAATCACTAGCTGGACTCTTCTCTTCTGTTGCCCCTAAATGGTGGAATGAATGTTCCAACTCCATTCGATCTGCAGAGTCCCTCTCTACTTTCAAAAGACAGCTAAAGACCCAGCTCTTTAGGAAGCACTATGCACTTAGCTAGACTGTTCTCCACTGTTGTCCCCAGTGGCAGATCATGTCTTCCAGCTACAGTTGACTCACACTGTCCTGCTCTACTCTGGGACTCTGTGTTCAGGTCTGGAGTGACCCAGCACTTGGTACTTTGGTCATTATTGTGGCGATGTTAATTGTTGATGATGATAATGGAAGGTCTTAAATGGTTTGATTGCTTCATTGTAGATGTTCCTTATTTACTTTTGTGCATTGCTTTTACACTGCTTGGCAGTACCTGCACCCAAATGGACTTGAAGCACTTTGTTACTCTTACTGATCTTGTTTCCTCTTGTCAGTCCCTCCATGAAGTTGCGATTTCGCGATCGCAACTATCAACGCAAATTCAACCAATCAGCGCGATTTTTTCGCGGCCCTGCAATTTTTTACAATGACCGCAACATTCCCGCAAATATGACCAATTACCTCAACCTCAGCCCCTGCACGTCATCGGTTTTGTCATCAATTTGACTTCCTTGGAACATAAACGTAAGTCCTCACTTGATCGGCACTTTTCAACAACAAAACACGCACAGAGAACGGGTGAAAAGAGGGGACAGCAGGCAGGACAAGTGACCATGACAACGTTGTTATTTATAGATTGAGGGGCTCAGTGTTAGCTTGGTCTCTACCTGCAGCAGGTGTGCTTTATGAACCAGCTCTCCTCACCTCCATGCATCTGTCTCATCTTCATTGATGATTTTTACCCCCGGTGTGTGTTAGTGACAAAGACACAACCGGGGGACGTCTGTTTACTATTTGATGTTTGACGTTGTTGCCGTGGTTACCGTAAAAAGCTCTGCATCTACAGCTTGATTTAATCCAGTTTGGTGAAACATCAGACACATTCAGTAAGTTTTGATCAACTCCTCGTCATCAAAGATGCAGATTCATTTCAGAGTGCCGTGAACTGACTGTGCATCAGTCGCAGCGAGGTGCATTCAGGGACCGTCGTAAATGTGCAATACAGTCCTTTAATGGCATTTTTCTGTGAATCAAGAGAATCAAAATACAGTCAGTGGCCACATCAAGAATCCTTTCTAAAAACAACTGTAATTTAGCATTTTTACTTGCCCCTGAAATGTTATTGGGGGAAAAAAGCAAAAAAAAATAATCGCAACTTTCACCGCAATTTTTTCAAAAAGCTGTCGCAAATTCAGGCTTTTTGGGGACGCAACAATCACAAAACAATCCCGCGAAATCCTGGAGGGACTGTCTTGTCTAGATCTTTGCTTGTGTTGTTCTTGTTCTTGTATGTACGTCTCTTTGGATAAAAGCGTCTGCTAAATGACATTGTAACTTTGTAACAAGTCAGAAAATTGCCCCCTAAACTCAGGAACTGGAACCATCCGGTGGAGCATGATTGCAGCGTAGTACGGCTCCACTCCTCTGGACACACCTCAGCTCAAATCACCCCAAGGTTTAAAAACTCAGTACTTTAAAATATTCTTTAATTAAAGTGGTTCTTCTCTCGTGGGCTAAAAAATAAAACAGTAACATCACATTACACACTGAGCAAAGACACACACAGCCAGAAGTGATACGCACCTCACAGCATCAACAGCTGTTTACAATATATTACTGTGTTTCTTACAGACTCACACAAAGTAACAGAAGAAGACATCCAAAAAGAAGAGACGTACAGGAGCTGAGAGCTGACACGGTGTGGGGTTCTTTTGTTCTATCGTCACCCAAACACATACTTTATATTTAGGGTATGATTTCTTTACACTGAAGTTCCCTTTAAGATGATTAACAAGGTTGAATCGTGGTTAGTTGATGGTGTAGTGGCTTGGACGGGACTTCAAGGAACTTGCATACACCTGATTTTAACACTGTTAGCTTTGGTTGTGAACCTTACATGAGGATTACGTTGTAGCCATTGAAGCAGTTTTGTTGCAGCAGGAAGTTTTTAACTCACCCGGGACTTCCACCAGATCCGTGTCCGGTCCGTCTCTGATCCGCTACAGTCCAGCTCCTTGCTCTCTCATCCGTCAACACCCACCGGTTGCGTACAACTTTACCTCCATTTACTAGATCAACATACTGACAAACCACGCCGCGCTAACAGACGACATCTATCACCTCTGCTTGTTTACATC
The DNA here is from genome assembly GCF_009762535.1 of Notolabrus celidotus. Lineage (NCBI taxonomy): Eukaryota > Metazoa > Chordata > Actinopteri > Labriformes > Labridae > Notolabrus > Notolabrus celidotus. The sequence continues at coordinate 37,463,760 of NC_048277.1, read as the reverse complement.
CAGGTAGTAGAGCTTTAAAGCGTTGTGGCAGCAGACATTAACTGGAGCTACAGCCCCATCTAGTGGCAGAAGTCTGCGTTACAGCTTAGACACAACATTTGATTAACCCTCCTGTTATGTTGCGGGTCAATTTGACCCATTTTAAAGTTCAGAAATGTAAAGAAAAATAAGTATTTTTCTGGTATGAAACTTCTTCTGCTTGGCTTAATTAGCGCAATCAACATATAGAATAATTTATCATCATCACTTCATAAAAAAATAAAAAAATAAACAAAAATTGAAATCTTGTAAAACTATTATAATTATATTTAGGTCTTTCCAATGTACATTAAAAAAAATGTAACATGAATTTTCATGAAAAGGAGTGAGTTATCCTCATTGAAACATGATCGTTGAAAATTAAAGAAAACCATTGCACTAAATATTGATTTAAATGGTTAGTTAATAATGAGATTAAAAAAAAATGTTTATTGGGATGTTTTGGGTTCTGACACTTTTGGATCATTAAATATGCCCCGGGTCAAATTGACCCAGGAACATTATTGCTGTCCCAAAGAAACAAACATAACAGGAAAGTTAATATTTTGGGCCTAACTGGCTTCTAGATCTATCATTTCCAGATCCGTCTCTGATCCACTGCAGTCTGGCTCTGTGCTCTCTAGTCCATCAACACCCACCGGTTGCGTTTTCAGAACGCAGCACGGAGCAGGACCGCCGGACAGCTGGAGTCATGTGACCGAGGTTTTTCCCTCCTCCTCCTCCTCATCCATGTTGTCTATCTGGTCCTCTGAAAACCTCTGACCTGTTGACTCCAGGCCTGGCTCCGCTCATCATGACTTTGGTTTGTTGTTGTAGTTAAGTGAAATACGATCTGGTGATAACACAGAGTGTTTGATTCTGAAAATTAACCGGATGTTTTCATTTTGTTTTGGTGAAACCTGACTTCCTGTCCCGCTCCATCTGCTCTGTTGAGATTGTTGGACTCCAAGCTGCTGGATGAGAGATGCAGCCGGAACGCAACGGAGCGGATCCAGTGGAAGTTAACTCATTGAGTAGAATAGAAACCGATCAGATTCAGAGCTGTGACAGATCGGAGACGGATCTGGTGGAATTTGGCCGTAACAGCTGCTACGTCTAAACTCTGCCTAAGATCGTTCCTAAATCACTCCTCAGCTCCAGCGTACTCAGAGTCAAGAGGTCTGAGTCTTTGAGTCTTTGAGTCTTTGAGTCTTTGAGGCTTTGAGGCTTTAAGTCTTTGACCCGGGCTCTATTTCTTATAAAACGTCTTTTTAGTCTTCTTTAAAAATAGAAGTCTTGCGTATCTGATCCGGAGGGCTCTGACCTGCTGGATCCAGTGGAAGTTAACACATTGTCTAGAATAGAAACCTATCAGATCTGGTGCTGTGACAGATCAGAGACAGACCGGAAACAAATTTGGCCTTCAGACTCCAAAATCTGGATTCTAGTCTTCTGTTGTCCCTCGGTGGTGGAACGAGGCACTGCATTCAAGGTGGAGAGTCCAGTTCAACATTTAAGAACGTTTTAGACCCAGCTCTTTGTTATTCGATGCTTAAGATGATGTTGATGGCCACTGGTGATGATGATTTTCTTTGTTGCTGATACTTAGAAAAAGGAACAGGGTGTACGGTCTAACCAGGGTCCATGTCTGCTCTCAGCTTCTGTCACAAACAGTGAGAACAAAAATACGACCGAGTGCACTTTCAGTAGAAATACTGGTGAGTTAATGAAAAGAACTACACATAGGAACGTTTGTATCTAATACAGACTGAGTTCTTTCAGATATAAACTTTGTAAACAGTGAAGAGACAAACAGTACCTCCTTCAGTCCGTCAGTAAACACCAGTGAGCTCCAGAGTTTGCAGTTTAATGTCTCAGACGTTTACAGCCTCGACTCGTCCTCCATGTTTCTGATCACAGTCCGCCTCAGCAGTGCGTCCCCACGGCGGCGTACCCAGCAGAAGTGGACGCCTCCCTGCGGATGGTGCTGAATGGCGACAGCTCCAGCTCGGTGGTGGTGCACTCGTTATCGACGTCGCTGGTGGCGGTGGCCGGGGAGCGAGGCGTGCCGCACTCGTCGCAGCAGCAGCAGCAACAGTCCAGGAAGGCTCTGGTGAACGGCTGGCACAGGCAGAACAGCAGCACCGGCGTCACGGCGGACTTACAGAAGAGCAGCAGCTGGCTGACCAGGTGCAGGATGTCCAGGGTCTTCCTGGGAACGCCGGCGGCCATGTACGCGTTGATGATGTTGCAGATGTTCTCAGGGATGATGCAGAAGCCGTAGAGGATCGCCAACGCCACCACGGCGCAGTTCATCTGGCTCTCCAGCTGGATCTGCTTCTTGCTGCCGCGGACGCACGCCCGCTCTGCTTGGCGGATCTTGCGCGCGGTGACGAGCGAGCTGAGAATGGTGAACAGCGTCGGCAGGCAGAAGTAGCAGCCGAAGTACCACCACAGGCGGGCGCCGTCGTACGTCAGGCCCAGCACGTACAGCGTGTCCGGTAGGTCGGTGGAGATCCGTACGACGCAGCGCTCGCACGGAGCCACGTCGGGCGGGTCGCCGTCCTCGGTGACCAGCTGTCGGATCAACAGCTCGGGCAGCGCCAGCAGCAGAGCGCCCACCCAGATGACGGCGAGCTTGGCCGTGGTGGACGCCCAGTTCTCGATCATCTCGTAGTACATCTGTACGTTGGTGGCGGCTCGGAAACGGTCGATGCAGAGAGCGCAGAGCGTGAAGGTCGTGACCCCGAGGGAAGCCACCTGGGAACAGAAGAGGGAAGGAAGGTCATCTTTCTGGATCCACTGTTTACTTCCTCCACTTTAAACTTCGTCTTCATCACACAAGAACTTTGAACTGACTTGTTGCTTAACGCTCTACATAAATAAACTCGCCTTGAGGAGGAGAGAGGCAAAGGATGAAGGGAGCTAAAAGAGGAAAGGGGGCAGGGCGTTTGCACTGAGGGGTCCGACACTCTGGAACCTTCTGATCAGGTCTTCTGAGTCAGAGAGCTCTTTTTAAATCTCTTCTTAAAACATATTTTATTTCAGAGCCTTTTCTGATTATATCTGAATTTTATTTTATTCTAACCATCTTAAGAAATATATTTTAATTTTTTTATTCCCTAAAGTTCTTTTAGGGGAATTTTATGTCTTTTAAAATATGTTTTATTTCTTTATCTTAACTTTGTAACTTGGTTTTTGAAAAGTGCTCTACAAAAAAAATCATTTAATTAGTATTATTATTATTGCTTTCATTCAATACTGACTTAACATCCACTAACATCCCTGGTCGTATGTCATGGTGACTAAATAAATGTTCAATGGCGTTTAGACCAAGCAGTATCTTCAAGTAGATGCGTAAGTGCAAAAAAATGCAGTTCCTTGAGTGTCCACTAGAGCAGGGGTTCCCAAACTTTTCAGCCAGTGACCCCCAAAATACAGGGGCCAAAGATTCTCGACCCCCACTGTCCCTCAAAGTGATTTAATGTGGCTTCATTTAGCTTCAATTAGCCTACCTATATGAGCATGTGTCTGTGTTTCCTGTGCCGTTATGAATGAACCTGCAGCTACTGATGCTTTAGATAATAACTGTTCACTAACCCTAAACTTAGGAGTCATCAGGGAACACAGAAAGGCAGAAAACTCATTACATTTTATATTTTCAAGGTTTTATTTCAAGTCTAGCTACTGTTTATGTTGATCTTTTTGACTATAAAGGGTAAAATGTACTATTTTTAGATAACTAAACAAAAAAAAAAACATTCTGGAAGACATCTCACGACCCCCCAAGGGGTCCCGACTCACACTCTGTTTCAGGGGACAAAAATGTCTGTAAAGTGCGTCTGATACACCACATTTTATAGTACTTAAATGAGGATGAGTTACACCCAAGCTGTAACCTCCGGTCTCAAAATATGAAGCCCATGCGGAAGTGCAATAAACTGCAGTTCATCGAGCGTCCACTAGAGGCTGGCTGCAGAAACACAGGAAACCACATACACACCCATTCAAAAAGAGACGATCTTTACAGCAGGAATAAACATGTTTACAGCCTGGTTCAATCGGCACGCTGTACGGAGGTTGAATATTGTATTGTACAAGTTTTGCCCAAATAAGGGCGTGGCTGACTTCACTGACAGTCTAAAGGCCCGCCTTGACTCCAATTTGTTGCCTCATGCTAGGTCAACCTAAGTTAAGGGTGGCTGTGTCTCAGTAGGTAGAGTCGGTCATCTATCAGTCAGAAGGTTGACGGTTCAACATGCCGAAGTGTCCTTGAGCAAGACTCTGAACCCCGAATTGCTCCCTCTGTTGTTCAGAGGTGTGTGGATGTGAACGAATGAGATCTGGTAACACTGATGGTCCCTCACTACATAGCAGCCTCTACCATCAGTGAGTGAATGGGTATGAATGGGTGAATGTGACGAGTAGTGTAAAAGTGCTTTGAGTGGTCAGAAAGACTAGAAAAGCCCTATATAAGTACAAGTCCATTTAACATTTACCATGTTGAGTCAGCTTTTCCAATATGGCAGCAATAGGCTTCAAAACTCTCCTTCAGAAGCAAATCGGTGACGTCACATTGACTAAGTCCATTTATTATACATGTATGGGGCGCTGGTGGCCTAGCGGTCTAAGCATGTCCCATATACAGAGGCTATAGTCCTTGTTGCAGAGGTCGTAGGTTCAATTCCAGCCGTGACCATTTGCTGCATGTCCTCCCCCTCTCTCTACTCCCCACATTTACTGTCTCTCTCCTACTGTTCTGTCCATTTAAAGGGGACATATCACGCTTTTTTCATCAACATACATTGGTCTAAGAGGTCCCCAAAACATGTCTTTAAAGTTTATGCTCAAAAAAACACTTTGAAATCAGATTTTGGTCTGCCTGAAAAACCCTCTTCTTCATTCCTCCTCAGAACACTCTGTTTTCTCTCTGACCACGCCCCCTCAGGAAGTGGATGTGCCTCGGCTCTCCAGCACGTTGATCTAATGTTTACATGTTGGCTGAATATACACGGCTGCTCAGAGATCACGTTACTTCAACCCTCTGAATCTGATCCAGAATCTGATCCTGACGGAGAGGCGCCTGTAGCAGGACCTTTCTGAACGATTGGTCACAGATTTAGTGTTTCTTGTTGTTTTATTTATCAGTATGTCGACGTGTGTCTTGGTACACAGCTACGAACATGTAGCTATGTGGCTATGCTAACTAGCGCTAGCACTTATCCATGATAAATAAAAATCATCCACTAGATCTTCAAATCTGCAGACGTGGGGAGTAAAACCGACCTCTACCAGAAAGGCAGCAGGACCTTTCTGAAGGATTGGTCACAGATTTAGTGTTTCTTGTTGTTTTATTTGTCAGTATGTCGACGTGTGTCTTGGTACACAGCTACAGCTACAGCTACAGCTACAGCTACAGCTACAGCTACAGCTACGAACATATAGCTATGTGGCTATGCTAATTAGCGCTAGCACTTATCCATGAAAACTAAAAATCATCCACTAGATCTTCAAATCTGCAGACGTGGGGAGTCAAAGCAACCTTTGTGTTTATTAAGACAGCCTACAACTAGCATGCCTCCCTCCTAAGCTCCTTGTTAGCACACATGTGTGCAGGTAATGAAAAACGGAGGAGGGGTTGAGTTGTATTTTATACAGTCTGTAAGGGCCATTTCAAGATGTTTGTGTGTGTGTTTGTGTGTAGGACATTAAGTTGTCCACTAGGGGTCTCCCCTGTCCAGTGCACATGCATATTTAGGTAGGAACCTTTCACCAGGTAGCAGGTGTTGCTAGACGGGGAACACAAAAAGTTTTTTGACCGCAACGTGCCGCAACGCCAGGACGCTGGCAAGGTGTAAATGGGAATTAATTACGTTTTATGGTTTTGATGGACACTGTGTTTGATCTTGTATGTTGACACGGTTGGAGAAAGGACGATGAACAATAAAACATTCGTAAATTGCAACCTGAAGACGTCAGGATCTTATTTCCACAAGACACACAAGCAAGAGCGCGTCAACTATATTTAAGCCCGTCTAGGCAGCCCCTCAGTGGCTTTAAGTGTGAGGCTTGGCCGCTATATTCAAGTCAAAAAACTATGTTAAAGGACGCTGGAGGAGCTTCATCACAGCGGCGATATATGTCGGCAGTTTCAGCTGAGTGGACGCTGTAAACGGACATTCAATCACCGGAGTTCAGCTGCTACATCCAGCTACTGCTATCGGCTACAGGACGCCACGGATTGCTTCCAGCTCGGCGGAGAATCAGCACGTTTTCTTCCCTCGGATCAAATCCCTTCCACCAGTGTGAGGACAACAGGAGCAGCTCTCCAAACGCCGGCGGAGGATTCGTTCACCAGGATCATTCATGGCGCCCAACGTGAGGTATGTGTAGCGCTACTAGTTATGAATGGCCATTCATGTTGTGTGCACACTGTTCGGGACGTAAATCCAATGCATTGGTTGTTGAAGATAAATGACAATTGACTTGTCGACTTCTTTCGTGGTTCTAAATTATGGATGCGCGTGAAACCGCGGACATGCCCGGTGAGGGTATTGCGCAATCAGCTGATTCGAACATTAACGCGGACAGCGATGATACGCGAAGGGACAAACCAAAACGTGTTGTAAAGTTAACTGCTAAAGCTTATGCCGACAAGTTGGAAAAGGTACAAAATGACAGGAAAGCTAAGCTAAATAAGGCTAGTAATATGAGAAAAAAGATACAAGAGCTTATGCTAAAAAGTGATAAAAAATCAGAGGTGCAAAATGCTCTTGATGAGCTTGTCAATTTATGTGATGAAACAAAAGGTGTTCAATGTTCTTTGATGGGTTTGTTACCTGAAGAAGAAAAAGAAAAACATGACATTTGGTTCAAAGCAAAAATGATTGCAAATGATGAATTAATTTCCGATGTGAAAGTGTGGTTAAAGTGTTCTGAACAACATGTATTTTATGGTAAGGATGAAAATGGTGATGATGAAGTAAAACCAGAGGACAGTGTTTCAAATGTTGCAAGCAAACACACAAGCAAAAAGAGTGCATGCAGTGGAAAATCAAGCACTACGTCATCTGCAAGAGTCAAAGTAGAGGCAGACAGAGCTGCTTTGCTTGCCCGTGTTGAATCTTTGAAGAAGATGCATGCTTTGGAGGAACAACAGCAACAACTACAAAGGCAAAGAGAACACCTTGAGCTGGAAGCTCTGCTAGCAGCATCAACTGCTAAACTAGCAGTTTTTCAGGCCTCTGAAGTTTCAAGTGTTTCAAAGGCATCGAATGCAATGAATTCCTATTTGCAAAGGGAGAAAAGGAAGGAAGCGACTGCAAACAAGCTAAATCCCCTGGCAAAGGATTACAACCCTGAAAGTCAGAACAAACTGCAGCAAAGTCAGGATTGGACGTTACCAACAACGTACCCAGCACCAACTGTTACACAGCCTCCTGCTTTCAGTACGCAGGCTGTGGAGGAAAGGCAACCCCCTGCGTTCAATGCCCAGTCTATGGAGGAAAATCAGCTGCCTCTTTTCAGTTCGCAGCATGTGGATGAAAGACGACCTGGAGGTATTTTCACCATAATGCAACGACAAAATGAAATTACAGCAGCTCTTGTCCAGCAACAACGTTTAATGGCATTACCAGCAAGAGACATTCCGGTTTTTGACGGAGATCCTCTACAATATATCTCCTTTAAAAGGGCATTCGAGCAAGGAGTGGAGGAAAAGGTTGGCAGTGCTGATTGTTTGTATTACTTGGAACAGTTCACGAGAGGACAGCCTAGGGAGTTGGTACGTAGCTGCCAACACATGCTACCTGGTCAAGGCTATGACCAAGCAAAAAGGCTGCTACAGGAACACTTTGGCAATGAATATAAAATTGCTACTGCATATATGGAAAAGGCATTGGCTTGGCCCTCAATAAAACCTGAGGATGTGAATGCTCTACAAGCCTTCTCTCTTTTCCTGCGTTCATGTTGCAATGTCATGGAGAAGCTGCAGTACATGCAAGAGTTGAATATGCCAAGCAACATGAGAGCAGTGATGGCTAAGTTGCCATTCAGGATGAGAGAGGGATGGCGAACTGTTGCACATGGCATACTGGAGTCATCTAAATGTAGAGCTTTGTTCAAGGATTTAGTTGCATTCATTGAAAAACATGTAAGAATTCTATCCGATCCTTTATTTGGAGACATTCGAGACCCGTCGTCTGGAACTGCTGGTTCAAAGGTTGTCAACAGATTGAAGCCACAGTCAGGAAGCAGAGTTACAGGAAACAGCTTTGCCACCACCATTGCTCCTGTGCAGTCAATGGAGAACTTCAGAGACTCAAGGGCATTCTCAGATACTCGTGGCTCTACAAGGTCTAAGTGTAATTGTGTGTGTTGTAATCAAAATCATTCATTGGAAGAATGTCATCAGTTCAAAAGGAAGAAGCACAGAGACAAAATAAGCTTTCTAAAGGAGAAAGAGCTGTGTTTTGGCTGCTTACGTCCAGGTCACAGGAGTCGTGACTGCAATGAGCGTTTGACCTGCAGGAGTTGTGGTCAAAGCCATCCGGGTGTGCTTCATATCGACAGAAGAGATGAAGCCAACACAAACAACGAACATACTAAAGAGCCAGTTGCATGCAACATCACAGCATCTCATACAGCTTGTGGGCACACAGGGGCCGGAAAAGAGCGCTGTCTTCTTTCTATCCTGCCAGTCCAGGTCAAGTCCGTCAAAGGAGATCGGATAATACAAACGTATGCATTTTTGGATCCTGGCAGTACTGCCACCTTCTGTTCGGAGCATCTCATGCAACGGCTCAATCTGACTGGTAGGCAAACCCGCATTCTTCTGCAAACTATGGGACAGGAAAAAGTCGTTCCAGCTCATGAATGTACAGGCTTGGAAGTGTCTGGTTTGGAGACCAACCTCTTTTACAAGCTCCCAGAAGTCCTCACCCAGAAGAAAATGCCAGTGAGTGCAGACAATGTTGTGACCGAAGGAGATCTGGTGAAATGGGAACACCTGTCAAAGGTACGAATCCCCAGCATAAAGGCTAATGTGGACCTGCTGATTGGAAGCAATGCACCCAAGATGTTGGAGCCTTGGGAGGTCATTAATAGCCTTGAGGATGGCCCATACGCTATAAGGACAGCGCTTGGGTGGGTCATAAATGGACCTTTGCAAGGAAAGACGAGCAGCTGGGAAACAGAGTGCCATTCAGCAGTTGTCAACAGGATTTCTGTGTCTAGGTTGGAGGAAATGCTGAGTGAGCAGTATAATCATGACTTCAACGAGAGAGCTACAGAGGAGAAAGGCCTGTCAAGAGAGGACATCAAGTTCATGGAAGCTGTGGAAAATTCTGCAATACTTGAGGATGGTCACTACAGCCTGAAGTTGCCCTTTAAGAAGGAAAATGTGGCTCTGCCCAACAACTTCTCTGTGGTGAAGCAAAGGTTACTCAGTCTGAAGAGGAAGTTCCTGAGCAATGGACAGTTTTATGAGGAGTACACGGCATACCTCAACGAGATGATTAGCAAAGGCTATGCCGAGAAAGTACCCACGCAGCAGCTGGATTGTGGCATCAGCAGGGTGTGGTACATTCCCCACCATGGTGTATATCATCCAAAGAAAAGGACACTGAGGGTGGTGTTTGACTGTGGTGCGTCGTTTAAGGGAACATCATTAAACCATCAACTCTTGCAAGGCCCCAACCTCACTAGTACTTTGATTGGAGTCCTCCTTAGATTCAGACAGGAAGCTGTGGCGTTCATGGGCGACATTCAGTCAATGTTCCATCAGGTCAAGGTGGCAGAGGAGGATAGAGATTTCCTTCGTTTTTTGTGGTGGCCAGAGGGAGATCTTACCAAGGAAGTGGCAGAGTTTCGCATGACAGTCCATCTGTTCGGTGCTGTGTCTTCGCCGAGTTGTGCAAGCTTCGCTCTCAGGAAGACGGCAGATGACAATCAGTCCAACTTCCCAGCCGACGTGGTTCAAACTATCAAAGAGAACTTTTACGTCGATGATTGTCTGAAGAGCATGGACTCAGAGGAGGAAGCTGCCTTCATGGTAAAAAATCTTATTGCTCTCTGTCAGAAGGGAGGATTTACACTGACCAAGTGGATAAGTAACAGTCGCTCTATGTTGCAAACTCTTCCTGAAAAACTTAGAGCCAAGGATCTGAAAGAACTGAATCTTGACAGAGACAGCCTTCCTGTTGAGCGAGCTCTTGGTTTGCAGTGGTGTGTTGAGACTGATTCCTTCAAGTTCAAAATGGAGGTCCCTCAGAAGTCTTACACCAGACGTGGAATGTTGTCAGTGTCGAGTTCTGTATACGATCCTCTTGGTTTTCTGGCACCAGTTGTTTTGCCTGCCAAAGTCATGCTTCAGGAGCTCTGCAGAAGAAGCTTTGGATGGGACGAGACTGTACCTCAGGACATCTTGTATCAGTGGACGAGATGGATGAAGGACCTGGATATGTTGTCTGAGTTTAAGGTTGAGAGGTGCGTTAAACCCAGTGGCTTTGGACACCCCATCCAAGCTCAACTCCATCACTTTTCGGATGCTAGTGAAGCCGGATATGGAGCAGTCACTTATCTCAGGATGCAGAATGACAGAGGTGGAGTTCATGTTGCATTCCTGATGGGAAAAACCAGGGTTACACCTCTGAAGACAATTACCATTCCCCGCCTGGAGCTGACGGCTGCTGTACTGGCTGTTCGTGTCGACCTGATGCTAAAGGCAGAGCTAAGGTTCCAGATGCAAGATTCAGTCTTTTGGACCGACAGCACTTCAGTGCTCAAGTATGTATGGAATCAGGACAAGCGTTTCCATATTTTTGTGGCGAACAGGATCACAACAATCAGAGAAGCCACCAAAACATCTCAATGGCGGTATGTCAGCTCCAAGGAAAACCCAGCGGATGATGCATCCAGAGGAGTGAGAGTTGGAGACTTTATTCAGGACAGCAGGTGGATTCATGGTCCAATGTTCTTGTATAGGCCTGAAGAGGAATGGCCAGAGAATGTGGTGGAGTCTGCGATAGGAGCAGATGACCTGGAGGTCAAGAAGGAAGTCAAGGTGAATGCTATTGAGGTGAAAAGCTCACCTGATGCCACTAGTCGGTTATTGGCCTACTTTTCCGATTGGAGGAAGCTAAAGGTAGCAGTTGCATGGTTCCTTAAGCTGAGAAAGACTCTTGTGGAGATGAGTCACCGGAGGCTTGAGCCAGACGCTTCTGATGTCAGCAAACCAAGGCTGGAAAACGTCATGCGGCAGAAGAAGCAGTGTTCAAGAGGACAAAATTTGTCAACAGAGGATCTGTTGGAAGCTGAGCTTGCCATCATTCGATACTGTCAACATCAAAGGTTTGAAGAGGAGATTTTTGTACTGTCATCTGGGAAAACTACAGTGAGCAGGCAGAGTGCCATCTACAGGTTGGATCCTTATGTGGATAATGGGCTCTTGAGAGTTGGTGGACGGTTGACAAAAGGTTCCTTGCCAGAGGAAATTAAACATCCACTCCTCCTGTCAAAGGATCAACATGTAGCTAATCTCATTCTCAAGCATATTCACCAACAGCTTGGCCATAGTGGTCGCACCCACACGCTGTCCACGCTGAGGAGGAAGTACTGGGTGACAAGTGCCAACTCAGCCGTGAGAAGAATGATAGCGGAGTGTAGCTTTTGTAGGAGGTACAATGGCAGAACGATGGAGCAAAAGATGGCAGATTTGCCAAAGGAGAGGATTCTTCCTGATCTTCCACCGTTCACTAATGTGGAAACGTTGGATAAGAGAATATCTACCCTTGCTGCAGGAAAGGCAAAAATGGAACCAGAAGAGGCGGAATCTGGAACCTGGAGACATTGTCGTCATCATGGATCCCACTGCCCCAAGAGGCTCCTGGCCACTCGGAAGAGTCTTGGAGGCTTTCCATGATAAAAAAGGATTTGTGCGCTCAGTGCGTCTGAAGACAAAGTCTAGTGTCCTTGAAAGGCCTGTGACAAAGCTATGCCTGTTACTTGAAAACAAGAGTTACTAGGTCATTCGATGTATTCTGTGGGTTTTGGAATATGCGACTAAAAATGTGGTAATGCATGTTCCTCATTGTGTCATTTTGGTTATGGCTCCTTACTTTGTAAATATTGGAATTGTTATGCCTGTAAGTCATTACAATTAGGGGCCGGTGTGTAAGGGCCATTTCAAGATGTTTGTGTGTGTGTTTGTGTGTAGGACATTAAGTTGTCCACTAGGGGTCTCCCCTGTCCAGTGCACATGCATATTTAGGTAGGAACCTTTCACCAGGTAGCAGGTGTTGCTAGACGGGGAACACAAAAAGTTTTTTGACCGCAACGTGCCGCAACGCCAGGACGCTGGCAAGGTGTAAATGGGAATTAATTACGTTTTATGGTTTTGATGGACACTGTGTTTGATCTTGTATGTTGACACGGTTGGAGAAAGGACGATGAACAATAAAACATTCGTAAATTGCAACCTGAAGACGTCAGGATCTTATTTCCACAAGACACACAAGCAAGAGCGCGTCAACTATATTTAAGCCCGTCTAGGCAGCCCCTCAGTGGCTTTAAGTGTGAGGCTTGGCCGCTATACAGTCTATGGGCTGAACAAGCTCCGAGCTCTGACTTCCTGTTACAGACCGGATATTGTTGTTACGTAACAAAAACACTGAAGTCTGAAACGGCTGGTTTCACACACATTTACAGAAAGGTGGAGAAATCAGAACAGGGGCAGAATGGATTCTTTTCATTCTCGGGGGGTTTGTAGACAGGGACACATATTTCAGGTAAAGAACCATTAAAAAGTCAATTTTGCATGATATGTCACCTTTAAGGTGAAAATGCCCAATATATACAACATCCGCTTTAAGCCACACCCACTTCCTGTTTTATATCGTGCATACAGATAACGCCGTCTCTGCACACTCTTATTGTTTCAGCTACAGGGGGCGCCAAAATCAAAGTCCAGTAATGTTCCCGTTCCTGCAGGTTGACAGCTTAGCATCAGAAAAACCACAATCAGTAACGTCATGAGAGGTGAAATCCTGCGTCGTGGCCTTCATGTGAACCCTGAAGGAGTGAGAACGGACCAGATCTAAGGGGGTCAGGTGGTTTACAGTCTTCAGACAAACACTCTCTTCATCCTCCTGCTCTGTGTCACACTGTCTCAGCAGCTGTAAACACTTCACGCTGGAAGAAGGACAACACACAGGCTCACCAGATGTTTGTGTGTGTGTGTGGGTGTGTGTGTGTGTGTGTGTGCCATGCAGCGACTGTCATAAACAACCAAAGTCCTGAGGCAACTTCTTGTTTTGTTGCTTCTCTGCGGTGTCTGTGTTTTACTTTCAGGTTTCTGCAACAAAATGTGAATTATTGGACTCTCTGACCCGTGATTATCCTCCTCAGTGTCTCCTAAAGTCAACTCTCTGCTTTCATATCTGTAATCACGGCTGTATGAGAAGCATGCAGGCTCAAGGCTGTGTGTGTGTGTGTGTTGGAGGTTCCACACTTAATCCCTGTTGTTGAATATCCTTAGATTCGTTGAACACTGAAGTGTCAGGAATGCTAAGACGAAGAAGAAGATGTCCCATCACTCGCACCATGTGGGTCATCATGTCAAACACACAAAGAGAGCTGCTGCTGCTGCTAAGAGGATTAACCCTGACCTTTGTCTCTACATTAAAAAGCTTTCCTCCGTTGCAGCGCTGTTGCAGAAGACAGCAAGGAGGTGATGGTTGAATGTAGGTGTGCAGAACATGCAGCCATGGAGAGTCTCTCCTACCAGACGGACCCCGTTAGTATTTATTTTGAGGTATATATATATGGGGTCTGAAACGGCATTGAAGAGTATCTGTACGAGGGCTGAATTGGATTACATTAAAGCTACTATAGGGAGTTTTCACCTGTTCATGAAACAGTCTTAAAGTAACACAGATGCTCCTCTTAGACCTGCAAAAGCAAACGAGACCATCACTGACAGGACTGACTATTTCTACACGGTTATTTGTGATGGCCAAAACCGCTAGCAGGAGGTAGGTGTTAGCTTAATGCTATAATAAGAGTTTTTTTTTCTGATGAATGATACATTAAAGTGTCAAAACAGGAACTACGTGTGTTTGGACCGGTGGACCCAGGGTCTAACTTTAGTTCAGGGGTAGATAATCTCCCCCCTAAAAAGCTCCTGCTAGGGGGGTAGTACTTTTCAAAGGTCCCGGGACTTTCGGGGGGCGGGGCCTGCAATGCTGAACGTGTCTGATTGGTAGATTAACCGCAGTGTTTTTATTCCTCCCTCCGTCCACAATAACATCACACACATCTGTGATTCACTTGATTTCTCTTTCTTTCATTAGTTTTTATTTGTTCTATCTTTTTTGTATGTGTGTGTACTTTTCAAAAGAAGAAGCTGTGATTCTCTTGATTTAGCAGCTTGTAACAGTAGTCTTCTCTCAGCCCACCGTGAATGCGTCTCTCCTCCCGGTGTTCCGGTTTTAAAAGTGACCCTGTAAACTGGAGACCTTCAGCTGAACGTGTCAGTGTTTGTGGAGTTTACACAGCTGTTGAAACACAGAGGGAGTTCCTGGGAATGCAAACTAGTTTAGTTTTTATTAAGATTTCAAAATATCCTCATCAGATATTTAATGATGGTCTAAAGATGTTCATGAGGGATGCATCCGGCTGAAAGTCTCCAGTTAACAGGGTCGCTGTTTAAACCAAAACACCGGCCGATCTCTGCGATCACGGCTTTTTGAGTTCAAAAGGATTTTAAAGCCGTGTTGAAACGTCTTTGCTACTCGCGCTTATCTCCTCTCACGTGTTGATTCATTCATTGCATTTTACATGTTTTTAACCACAGGCGCAACATTTTCACTTTTTTTCAAGTTTTCTCTGCTTTTGAAGCACAATTTCAAATTTGAGGAAAATTTATTTTTTCAACAGGCTCAGGGTCAACTTTTTTGTCAAACTTTTTTTTCAAAATGTTTTTCTTCTTCAAGAAAAAAATTCCCAAATTTTTATTTTTTTAATAAAAAATGTGTCAATATTTTTTTTCCATTTTTTTTTTTTCAAATTTTTTTTTTTCAATTAATTTCTTTTCAAAATTTTTTTTTTTCAAAAACAAAAAAAAAAATTCAAACTTTTTTTGTCATTTTTTTTTTTTGTCATCTTTTTTTCAAATTTTTTTTTTTCAATTTTTTGGGTAATTTCTTTTGTTTCAAATTTTACCGCAGTGTTTTTATTCCGCCCTCCGTCCACAATAACATCACACACATCTGTGATTCACTTGATTTCTCTTTCTTTCATTAGTTTTTATTTGTTCTATCTGTTTTGTATGTGTGTGTACTTTTCAAAAGAAGAAGCTGTGATTCTCTTGATTTAGCAGCTTGTAACAGTAGTCTTCTCTCAGCCCACCGTGAATGCGTCGCTCCTCCCGGTGTTCCGGTTTTAAAAGTGACCCTGTAAACTGGAGACCTTAAGCTGAACGTGTCAGTGTTTGTGGAGTTTACACAGCTGTTGAAACACAGAGGGAGTTCCTGGGAATGCAAACTAGTTTAGACCCCGGAACTCTTGGTCAAAATGCACCTTAAAAAGCTCCCTTGCTCACCCCTCCCATGGTGGCCTTTGAGGACAAGAAGCTCCTTTGATGCATGAGGAGTAGGATCCTACATTTGTCATAAACTTCTAAACTCTGTCTTCCTCTTCTTCTTCATCTAAAATCACACACTGCACCTTTAAGTATAATCAGGCAGAGGTAGAGGCGCAGTGGTCGGTGTTGTAGAACAAGGCGGCTTGTTTGCATGTTCCTCTGGTAGAAAGAGAGGAAGGTGTTCTCATTTCAAACCCCTTCTGTTGTTGGTGACTAATATCCTGCAGTGCACTGTGCTTCTTGCAATCAACAACAGGACCCTGTTGTGCCCCAAATAAAGGCCTAGGGTCCAAATAAAGGACCCTGTCTCTGTGTTTGCTCTGCTGAAGGATTTCCGTTGAATCTTAAAACCTGGCTCTGAGGATTTACCCCCTTTAAGCCAGAAGAGCGTAAGTGAGGTCACACTCTGGTTTTGGGTGATCTGAACTGAGCAGGTTTATCCCCAAAGGTGTTAGACCGGGACGAGGTCAGGGTCAAGTTCTTCCAAACCAAAGTAAGAACCAGGAAAGGGACGCACACGAGCTCCTCCCACAAAGCTGTTTGCATGTTTGTTTGTTTTTTTAAGTGGAAACAGATTCAGGATGAAAGAAGGGACAGAGTCCTCATGAATCCGGATCTCCTCTCAGACCTTTCCGTGTTCCCTCTGATGAAGACTCATCCGAGGGGGGTCGTCTTTCCTTAATCTCAGCCCTCATTAATCCTGATCTCCGCTCTGATTGGACAGCAGGTGCCTCCCTGCTCTCTGCTGCCTGACTCGACCCTGAGCAGATTAAGGACCCCCTCACATTAGGCGTCATTAGACCTGATTTAAACCCTGCTTGCAGTCTGGAGCCCCTGTCCCCCCCCCCCCCCCCCACCCCCTTACAACGAGCACTCAGATGTGACCCGTTAACATGCACGAGAGTCTGATGTGAACCCTGCACTTTAAAAACTCATCTTTTAGGATTATCTCTGCAGGATTGGATCACTTTGTGGAGTTCAGACATTCAAACATTTTGCAGCACAGATATAAGATCATATTAAAAGCTTCTGTGGCAAGTTTGGCGCCCCTTGTGGACAAACTGGTCCCTCTACATCCTTGCAGATTCGTCCTGTTCATGTGTGAGAAGTGTTTTCTGACTTCTTCTTACTTTAAAACAGTCAGAGAATCACTCACCCGTCACGTGTTCCTCAGCTGCAGAGTCAGATTCTGCAGCTTGCTGTAAATCAATCAAAGCGACACTCATCCCCTCACGTTGGGGACAAACTTTAAAAATGACAACATAGAAGTTAAAATCTTTCCTCTGATGGTCTTGTTTGCTCTCATAGGTCATAAAGAGGCGTTTCCCTGATATCAAATACTACCCAGCATGCATTTTGCTCCCTTAAACAAAGCCTTCTAATGGCGTACATCCGTCCTGATATGTAAAAAGATGCATAACCATTTGGAGCTTCCCCTGGTGGCTGACTGCAGTATAGGTCCTAAACCCCGCCCCCTCCATGTTGGGACCAGGTGGAACATGGGTCAACTACAAATCTTTATACACGTCAAATAAAGCTGCACTCGAAGAAATAATTTGTTGGGTGAACGTAATAAAATTATTTCATTTTGCGAGACACAATTTTGTTGACCAAACTAAATGTAATTATTTTGAGTGAACATAAAGTATTGATGTTACCATTACTTACTTGGAAGGTTTGGGTCCAACTTAATTTTGAAAGGTACAATAACACTAATTAATCATGCTGACTGAACAAAACTAAAGTCAGTTCATCCGTCCATTATCTTGACCGCTAATCCCGTTCGGGGTTGCAGGGAGATGACTTCAGGCGGAAGGCAGACAACTATTCACACACACACACACCTATGGGAAACTTAGAGAGACCAATCAACCTGGTGTGCATTTCTTTGGACTGTGTGAGGAAGCCGGAGCACCAGGAGAGAACCCACACATGCACAAGGAGAACATGCAAACTCCACACAGAGAGGAACCTGACTCGAACCCAGAACCTTCTAACTTTGATGCAACAGCTTTCACCCGCTGCACCACCGTGCCGCCCGTATGTCCAATCATCAGAAATGATTTGAGCTGTGAGACAAACCTTTTTATCATGTGAAAATAAACTCTCAAATAGTCATTTTTGAGAAAATAAGACGTTTTTTGACATATCAAGAATGTTTACATTTAGCAGTTTAAAGTCCCGACTCAGTTTAACCCCAGCTGGTGTCAAGTTTGGAGAAAGACCACAAAACAGACCGGGTTTGTTGGAACAGAACTCTACTCCTCAGAGAAGGCAAACAATGACAAACACAACATATGGATCTTGACTTGGTAGCCTTTAAAATAAGTTCTTACTGATTAAGACATTTCTCCACCGTAGATGTTGCAGGTTACTGCCCCCTCTGCTCTGGAGAGGTACTGCAGATGGGATTCTACCTAAACCTTTTAGGTTGTGTTGACATAAAGCAATCTTGTAGTTTGAAGGATTTTGCATGTCGTGTTAAAACTACATGATTTAAACATGTTTGAATTATTATAATAGAAGCTACATGTTATACTTATGTTGATAAAATAGACACCCATGCTGCTTTTTTTGAGTGTGGTTCTGTCATCATAGCTAGCTTCTGGCATGCTGATTTATGTCCAAGTGTTTCAGAGGAGTTTAGTTTGAAGTTTTCTATAAAAAGAGAGGATGTGACATCATGATTGACAGCTCTGTTGACCAATGAGGCTCCTGCAGCGCTCTGCACAGGATTAGCAGAGTTCAGGAGGAACTGTAAGAACTCAACTGAACACTTTCATGGATTTTGTCCCTCTGCACTTTCACTGAGAGAATATTAGGGTGATATTTTGGCCTTGGTACAAATGTCAACCTGTGCTTTAATTTGGGGGGGTGTCCAAAAAATGACGTCATGAGTGATCATCCCTACAAACAGCTGTCTCACCTGTCAGGTGACATGGTACTCATGCACTCAAACACCTGCAGTCTGCAACATCAGCAGCACACAGACCCAGACCCCCTCCCCTCCCCTCTCACCTCCAGGTAGGGGATGATCCTGCACGAGAACTCCCCCAGCAGCCAGTTCTTGGTGAGCTCGTGAAACACCACGAGCGGCATGCAGAAGAAGATGATGATGAAGTCCCAGAGCGCGAGGTTGGCCAGCAGCGAGTTGGAGATGCTCCTCATGTAGTAGTTGTGACAGACGATGCACATGACGGACACGTTCCCGATGATCCCCACGCTGAAGATGACGGCGGCGATGATGATGACCGCGTACGCGCCGTAGGACTCCGCGGTGACCGGATAGAACGGGTTCTTCACCTGCTTCCTCCGCGTGTCCCCCGGCACGACCGGCGTGGTGTCGGGGAAGTCTGGTAGCGGGTACTCCTCCTCGTAGTCACTGGTGTTGAGTCCCAGGGGGAACTCGGCCTCTTGTTCCTGAGCCATGGCTGCAGGCAGAGCTTCCAACGCGTCGCTCCTTTTCGTCCTACCGGGCTTTGCGCTCCGCCTCTGCCGCCGGCTGTGTCCGGTCCTCCCGGTTCTGCATGTGCTGCCATGCGGGGTTCGTGTATGTACCTCTCCTGGAGGGCACCCACCCCTCCCCGGCTTATCATGCTTGTGTACATCCGTGCGTAAAGCTCCAGGTACAGTTTGCGCGTCGCTTTTACGCACAGCGCGCCGTGGAGTCTGTTTCCCCTGCAGATCAGAGAGTTTTACAGAATCCAGCCAAGAGTCCTGCGCTCTTACACCACTCGTCCCCCCATTGTCCTGCCCAATAACTGTGCGCCATCTCCGGCTCTGCGCATTCCTTTCAGCGGGGTCGGATTCATAATGAGGGCTGAAAGTGGTCTTTGTTTTCTGCCAGTGGAGCTGACTCGCCACGGCCTCACTGCAGAGCCACGAGTACAGTACCCACGAGAATGGAAGCAGCATCATGTATTTGAGTCTAACCCCTGAGATCGAAATGGTTCTTCTTCCAAAATGATCCTTCCATCTCTGAGAACAAGTCCAAAATCAGCACAGATGTTTTGCCAAAAGTGTCACAGAACTCAGTTTCCCTTCATCTTTGTGCGCAAACAGAACTCACGAGGTCTCTGCTGGTGTGCGAGCAGTGCACCTGCCCGGTTTGGGTGCGTCCCGGAGCGACTCCAGTCTGAAGGCATCACCGAAATGAAGAACATCAGAGCGTGAACATGTCCTCAAACTGGGTTAAACAGAGAAAACTGAGGGTTCAAATCCTCTGGAGTTGAGGGGGGAGAGAGTTTAATCCCAGCCGGAGAGGTCCACCTCTGCCCCGGGGAGTTCTGCACGCTCAGCCGCTCTGGAGGTGCTCGGAGACCGGGAGGAGAGGAGTGACGAGCTGCTGGTGGAGACGATGAGCTCCGTGTGAGCGAGACAAGGGCACACAAGGGGAGGAGGAGGAGGAGGAGGGAGAGGAGGGGGAGTCATCTGTCAGACAGGCTCTGATCCGATAATAAACTGAGACTAAAAGTGTTATCTGCACTGGATTATATCATCAACATGATTCTTATTTTGAGGTGAAAATAAAAATAGATTTATTTACTTTTTAAGATGCTCTGAAATCAGCTGTCCTCAATTTTCCTCACACATTTATCAACTTAAAAATTAAGATTTCTTTTAAATTTGTCTTTTAAAATCGTCGTTATGTTGATAAAATATACAACATTTAATTTAAACAATAACCTATTATTGTTGGCTCCACATTTAAGAGAGTAATACATTAAAATATTCAATCATTTATTTTAATCAAACTAAATTAAATTACAAAAACACAAATAAGCACATTTGCTTTCTTAAAATTCACTAATAAGATTTAACCGTGCTGTCCTATTTTTTGTTTTCTACATCCTTAAAAGGTGCATAATAGAGCTACTCAGTTTCCCAGAATGCATCTGCAGTGGTTTGACTTAAAGTCAAAGGAATAAACTTTGTGAAGTTTTCAGTTGTTCCTTCAAGAGCAGAATATTTCTAGCTCTTGTGCGCCCTCTGGTGGAATAAAGTGAGAACAACAATACTGGTGTTGCTACACTGACGCCCCTACTCTAACCCTGTGTGCCTTTATGTGATAAATAAATGAAAACAAGCAGAGTATAAAAGGTTCCTTAAACTCATACGTACCTGATGGATGTCATCATGTGAAGGGTTATGGGTTCCTCTGAGGTGTTGGAGCTCAGTGAACAAAAATAAACATTCTTGTCGATGGCTGCAGATTTTAAAGATGGTGGTAAAGTCAGAAACCTCCTTCCCAAAGCGCCTCTACTTTTAGAAAGTGCTCTCCTCCATGCAAGGGATGTTTTAGAGTCAAATAAAACTCAATGAGAGTTAAAAAGACGAGCGATTGGAATGAACTGACGTCTGACATCTAGACCGTACTCTATGTTCTATTATTAACAAAGACCCAACATCAAGACCGGATCAGATCCAGTCCCATGTTCCAGACAGGACTCAGTCTGATCTCATCTTAATCCACCATGAGCAGAGCACTTTGCAGCATTTAGCAAGTTACAGTGGCAAGGACAAACTTCCTTTAACAGGCAGAAACCTCCAGCAGACCAACTCATGTTAGACACACATCTCTGAGACCGTGTGGAGAGAGGGATAGAGGGAGATGGAGAGGAGAGATAGAGAGAGAGAGAGAAGAAAGAGAGAGAGAGAGAGGAGAGAGAGAAGAGAGAGAGAAGAGAGAGATAGAGAATGACAGAAAAAGGACATAAAGAAAGAACATAAGGAAGGATAATAAAGAAAAAGAAAAAAAGAAAGGAAGAAAAAAAGAGAGAAAGAAAGAAAGAAAGAAAGAAGGAAAGAAAAGTAAGAAAGAAGAATGAAAAGAAGGAAAGAAAGAAAAAGGAAGAATGAAAGAAAAGAAAAAAAGAAAGAGGAATGAAAGAAAGAAAAGAAAGAAGAAGAAAGAAAGAAGGAAAGAAAGAAAGAAAGAAAGAAAGGAGGAATGAAAGGAAAGAAAGAAAGAAGGAAAGAAAGAAAAGAGGAATGAAAGAAGGAAAGAAAGAAGGAAAGAAAGAAAGGAGGAATGAAAGAAGGAATGAAAGAAGGAAAGAAAGAAGGAAATGAGGAATGAAAGGAAAGAAAGAAAGAAGGAAAGAAAGAAAGAAAGAGGAAAGAAAGAAAGAAAGAAAGAAAGAAAGGAGGAATGAAAGAAGAAAGAAAGAAGGAAGGAAGAAAGGAAAAGAAAGAAAGAAAGGAGGAAAGAAGGAAAGAAAGAAAGAAGGAGGAATGAAAGAAGGAAGAACAGAAAGAAAGGAGGAATGAAAGAAGAAGGAAGAAAGGAGAAGAGAAAGGAAAGAAGAAAGAAAGAAAGGAGGAATGAAAGGGAAATAAGTAGGAGAGAAATGAGTAAAGAAAGAAAAGGAAAAGAAAGAAAGAGAGGAGAAAAGAAAAGAAAGAAAGAAAGAAGAAGAGGAAAGAGAACAGAAAGAAAGAAAGAAAGAGAAAGAGGAGGAGAAGAAATGAAAGGAAGACGAAGGAATGAAAGAAAGAAAGAAGGAAAGAAAGAAGGAATGAAAAAAAAGAAGGAAAGAAAGAGGGAAAGAATAAGAGACAGACCCAAAAAAGAAATCTACAGCAGAGATCCAGAGGAACCTACGGGACAAGGGAGCTCAGGGACTCCAGAAAGGTCTATGGTTAGTAACTTTAATGGGACAGGAAGAGTTAAAGTGAGAGACAGGCAGAGAGAGGAGAGAGAGGGAAAGACAGGATCCCAGTGTGTCCGTTCGACTCCTGTTCTTTGCAAAGTGAGTGACGGAGGTTTGCAGTCCCAAGGTGGAGAACAAAGAGGAACAAAAACAGCTTTGTTCCTGCTGCTATCCCTGAGATGTACAAGATGTTGTGATATTTGCACGAACAGCAGAAACATTATTTATTAACACTATTCTATATTTTGTTTTCAACCAAAGGTGCTTTATTTATTTATCAGAGTCATATTTACTCACATGTCCTGCCCTCTGAGGAAGGTTCCTGCAGAGGAAACAAGGCCTTATTTAACCTCCTTGTTCTGGTTTTGTGAGATCAAAAGTCCCTCTTTTTTTTTCAAAGGATGACTGCAGGAGGTAAACGGGCAGGAACAGAGAGACCACAAAGACTGAGCAAGTCTGCATCCTCCATTTGAGGAGCGTATTTCCTGCACTCGTCCAGCAGATGGCGCTGCAACACAACACATCAGTCAGTCAAGGATTCAAACTTCTTTTATTTTGAAAGAGTCATTAAAAGGCTACATGAGCCCAACAGGAGACAGTTTGGAGCTCTGCAGAGTAACTTTAGATAAAACAAAGAACAGGATGTGATGTAGAGGTTTTCAGGGGTGACCTTTGACCTACAGGGGGCTTCAGGCGGGGTTGGGGTTCGGGCGTGTGGGCGGAGGTTTGGTGACGGTGGTCTGACAGATCTGGTAGCAGGTTTGGTTTTGTCCTCCGTCTTCTTTCGGTTGGTACGCCGTCAGACACAGATCTAACCAGGGACGCTCACCTGAGGACGACACACACACACACACACACACACACACACACACACACACACAGCAGGTTCTTATTGCGTCTGCACAATCATTTAAGACGTCATATGCAGCGATACATCCCTCAGTGTTTGATATGCAGATGGAGAAAGATGAACTCTCCTACCTTACACACAGAGACTACATATCCCAGCATGCATTGCGCTCAATTTGCACAGATCTTTGCACCACAAACACAAAGAAATGGAGGAAAACGCGACCATACAGAATAAAAAGTGTACCAGTGCTGCCCCCTGGTGGACAGAGTGCCTCCATTGTTTGCCGTATGCTGTCCTGAGCCTCCTGATTGGCTGCTGCGTCCTCTGCCGACACGCCGAAGAACATCTCCTGATGAGAGGCGCAAACAGTCGATGTTAAAAATGACAACACGGGATGATAATCTGCCGGCGTGGCGGTCCGATACTCACAGCGCCCCTCCACAGGAAGACGTCCAGGGAGTCCGTGGCGTCCTGAACCTCCAGCTTCATGAGGAGGACGAAGTGCAGCAGCTGCACGCCCAGAGCTGCAGACCAGAGACATCAACGTCTTTTAACTTTCATCCACTTGAACTAAGTGAGCAAGAACAGACCTGGAGCCAGCCGGGTCAAGAAGGTCACCTTCTGCGATGGTCTTCTCATCGATCAGCTCGAGTCCCTCTGCGCTTTGATCCCACACTGCGGGTTTGGAGCAGCGGCGACACCTGAAACACACAAACAGCTCGTTGATCATATTGCTGGATCCAATATGAAAATGTCTGTATCCTGCCGATTTAGCATGCTAACTGAAGCTAACGGTTTAGCCATATTTATTTTATGCTAATGGAGGCTAATGGTTTCCCCTCACCTTACGGTCTATGGTGTCAACAAGCAGGAGCTCAATGTGTCTGAACTCTTTTCTGTGGATTGATTTGACATGACGTGTGATCAAGTTTGTCTCTGGAGACGCTCATGTTAGTGAAAGTTAATAACCGTCGTCAAGGGTTTTAGACCAATCAGAATCAAGCATTCTTACACAACCTGAAGATCAGGAAGAAAGTCGTGGTGAGAAAGCTGCGAGAAAGTTCTTCTGATCATGCCGTTTTTAAGAATCTCCTCTTACAGGCAAATTCCACTAGATCTGTCTCTGATCCGTCACAGCTCCCAATCTGTTAGGTTTCAATTCTAGTCAGTGTGTTAACTTCCACTGGATCCGCCCCGTTGTGTTCCGGCTGCGTCTCTCATCAGGCAGGTCCAGGTCCTCCGGATCAGATACACAAGACTTCTATTTTTGCCGGATGCTGGAGCACGACGCATCAATCTCAACAGAGCAGATGGAGCGGGACAGGAAGTCCCGGGTTCCACAGATCCGTGTCCGGTCCGTCTCCAATCCGCTGTGGTCCGGCTCTGTGCTCTCTCATGTTTTCAGAACGCAGTACGGAGCAGCTCCTCCAGACAGCTGGAGTCATGTGACCGAGGTTTTCCCTGTGGTAATCCCTGAATCAAGGATTCTCCTCCTCCTCCTCTCCTCATCCATGTTGTCTTTCTGGTCCTCTGAAAACCTCTGACCTGTTGACTCCAGGCCTGGCTCCGCTCATCATGACTTTGGTTTGTTGTTGGAAAACACATCCCTGCTCCTCCTATTGGTCAAGCACCATCATATCTTGGGGTACCCCATCACCCCTCTAGAACATTACATTCCTAGAATGCAGGCCTGCCTTTGGAACCTTAACACCAGACTTCTGCCAGATCCGTGTCCGGGATCTCTCGTCCTGCGTTTTCAGAACGCAGCACGGAGCAGGACCGCCGGACAGCTGGTGTCATGTGACCGAGGTTTTCCCCGCGGTAATCCCTGAATCAAGGATCCTCCTCCTCCTCCTCCTCTCCTCATCCATGTTGTCTTTCTGGTCCTCTGAAAACCTCTGACCTGTTGACTCCAGGCCTGGCTCCGCTCATCATGACTTTGGTTTGTTGTTGTAGTTAAGTGAAATACGATCTGATGATAACACAGAGTGTTTTATTCTGAAAATTAACCGGATGTTTTCATTTTGTTTTGGTGAAACCTGACTTCCTGTCCCGCTCCATCTGCTCTGTTGAGATTGATGCGTCGTGCTCCGGCATCCAGGCAACAAATAGAAGTCTTGTGTATCTGATCTGGAGGACTCCGACCTGCCGGATCAGAGACGGAGCCGGAACGCAACGGAGCGGATCCAGTGGAAGTTAACCCATTGACTAGAATAGAGACTTATCAGATCTGGTGCTGTGACGGATCGGAGACGGATCTGGTGGAATTTCGGCTGTGACAGCTGCTACGTCTCTACTCTGCCTCCTCATTGAGAGAGAAGCTTCTCCAAGCTGCTCTGAGATCGTTCCTAAATCACTCCTCAGCTCCAGTGTAATCAGAGTCAGGAGCTCTGAGTCTTTGAGTCTTTGAGTCTTTGAGTCTTTGAGTCTTTGAGTCTTTGAGTCTTTGACCCGGGCTCTATTTCTCATAAAATGACTCTAGTCGAAAAAGTTTGGGAGTTGCATCTGCAGATTTTGTCCTTCCTGCAGCCTTGAGACCGGCTGTGACCACTTCACTGGGAGCTTTAGATGTTTGTAATGAATCACTAATTATACTGTGTGTGTGTGTGTGTGTGTGTGTGTGTGTGTGTGTGTGTGTCTGACCCGTAGTATCTCCTCCTGCCTCTGAACAGAAAAGGTGCAGCCAAGTCCAGCAGAGTCAGCTGACCTCCCGATGACCTCACAGGGATGATGCTCTGGTAGCTGGATGCTAGCTGACACGTTTCCTCCAGAGTCGAACCTGCAAGACCAGAACCGCCGTCACAGTGAGTCCGCTGTCAGGACACAACACGACTCACATCATGTGATTCTATCTGACATCGTCTTCACCCCTGAGGAAGATGAGCTCCTTCGCTTTGCCCTCAGACACGAGCTGGGGGAACAGATGAACTCCAAGACCTCCATTCCTGAAGTCTTCGATCTGCCCGGAGAGCCCCCACGCCGGGGGGCTGCAGGATCCTGAAGTCCTGGATGCCTCAGAGAAGAGACCAGCAACCAGTTCGTCATCTGGGACCTCCTGCCTGAGGTCGCGGAGCAGAGGGGGAGAGACGTGAGAGTGTTGTAAACATTTAGAGGTGTGTGAGTGACGCATGTGTGAGTGAGCCTACATCGTGGAACACTTCCTGCAGTGGAGTTTCAGAGACTGGTAGAGTCTGCAGGGCTCGTAGGATCTCAGCTGGACTCTGACGTGGTGGACTCCACCCTGATTAGACCGCTTCAGCTGGGAGAGCGTCACCGTCTGAATGTTGTGACCACATCTTCGATCTGAAACACGAGAATTACAGAAACTTAGAAACACGCAGAGAAGTTTTAAAACCATCTTATGTGCTGAGAGTTTGATCCACTACAAACCTGAAGACCTGCTGGACTCGGGGACGGGGTCTAAGACAGAAACAAAGAACTGCATTAATAAGAGAGATGACTCTGTAGTGGAAGTCACTGCATTAAAAACAGACATGACTCTGTAGTGGAAGTCACTGCATTAAAAAAACAGACATGACTCTGTAGTGGAAGTCACTGCATTAAAAAAACAGACATGACTCTGTAGTGGAAGTCACTGCATTAAAAACAGACATGACTGTAGTGGAAGTCACTGCATTAAAAACAGACATGACTCTGTAGTGGAAGTCACTGCATTAAAAACAGACATGACTCTGTAGTGGAAGTCACTGCATTAAAAAACAGACATGACTCTGTAGTGGAAGTCACTGCATTAAAAACAGACATGACTCTGTAGTGGAAGTCACTGCATTAAAAAAACATACATGACTCTGTAGTGGAAGTCACTGCATTAAAAACAGACATGACTCTGTAGTGGAAGTCACTGCATTAAAAACAGACATGACTCTGTAGTGGAAGTCACTGCATTAAAAACAGACATGACTCTGTAGTGGAAGTCACTGCATTAAAAACAGACATGACTCTGTAGTGGAAGTCACTGCATTAAAAACAGACATGACTCTGTAGTGGAAGTCACTGCATTAAAAACAGACATGACTCTGTAGTGGAAGTCACTGCATTAAACACAGACATGACTGTAGTGGAAGTCACTGCATTAAAAAAACAGACGTGACTCTGTAGTGGAAGTCACTGCATTAAAAACAGACATGACTGTAGTGGAAGTCACTG
Organism: Notolabrus celidotus; assembly: GCF_009762535.1. Taxonomy (NCBI): domain Eukaryota; kingdom Metazoa; phylum Chordata; class Actinopteri; order Labriformes; family Labridae; genus Notolabrus; species Notolabrus celidotus. Next base: position 37,436,429 of record NC_048277.1, on the reverse strand, counting down.
CATTAAAAGCAGACATGACTCTGTAGTGGAAGCCACTGCATTAAAAACAGACATGTCTCTGTAGTGGAAGTCACTGCATTAAAAACAGACATGACTCTGTAGTGGAAGTCACTGCATTAAAAACAGACATGACTCTGTAGTGGAAGTCACTGCATTAGAAACAGACATGACTCTGTAGTGGAAGTCACTGCATTAAACACAGACATGACTCTGTAGTGGAAGTCACTGCATTCAAAACAGACATGACTCTGTAGTGGAAGTCACTTCATTGAAAACAGACATGACTCTGTAGTGGAAGTCACTGCATTAAAAAAACAGACATGACTCTGTAGTGGAAGTCACTGCATTAAATACAGACATGACTCTGTAGTGGAAGTCACTGCATTAAAAGCAGACATGACTCTGTAGTGGAAGTCACTTCATTAAAAACAGACATGACTCTGTAGTGGAAGTCACTGCATCTGGTTAAAACTGAACCATGCAAAAAGGAAACCATATATAACCCTGATCCAGAACCCCAGAGACTTCTCTGGACCTTAGCCCGTTTAAGATGGACTGAGGGGAAGTGGAAAACTGTCCTGTGGTCTGATGAATCAAACTCTGACATTCTTTTTGGAAATCCTGGACGCTGTGTCCTCCGCTCTAAAGAGGAGAGGGACCACCCGGCTTGTTATCAGCTCACAGTTCAAAGCCAGCGTCCCTGATGGTATGGGGATCAGAAGAGTCCAGGGCATGGGTAGCTTCCACATCTGTGAAGGCTCCATTAATGCAGAACAATATCTACAGGTTTAGGAGCAACACATGCTGCCATCCAGACCATGAGGTCTTCAGGAAGACCTTACAGATTTGAACAAAACCACATTCTGCACAGATTACAACAGCATGGCTCTGTAGTAGAAGAGTCCAGGTGCTAATGGGACCACATAGCATTTTAAACTAACACAAAATGATCATTAATGCAGTCTGTTTCATAATGGGACAAAACTCTTTACTGTGGCTTTAAATCTTAAAAAAGAGCTGCCATGGACTCCACTCAGAGTTACACAACAGACCTCTCGTCTGCAGGTCAGAGAACAAAGCTTTTATTCTGAAGCTGCAGCTACCTGTCCGTGTGTTTGAGTGCAAACCTTCAGGTCACACAGTTTGCACTTCTTGTTTTCACCCTGGAGAAGTTTGAGCTTTTAAGAGACGCTGCTAATGGAATAGCTTCCTTCAGCTTCAATCCATATATCCCCCTATCACATCCTCTGCAAAGAAAGTGGTCTCTCTTTGCAGGCAGGATGTTCAAAGTTCTGGTTCTGGATCGTGGTTTTGTTCTTTCTGTTACATGCACACAGAAAAGCTGTGATTATTACCCAAAGACTCTGGCGGAGTGGACCAGATCTCCATCATCTCAGAGTCATTGAGCTCTTCCTCCTCTGCCTTGATGTTTCTGCAGACATACACAGGAGAGGACCAAGACTTCTGATCAAGACACGCAGACACTTTGTGGTTTTATTGCACAGCACACGTGACAAATACAGGTCTTGAGTTTTGAGTCTGGAGCAGCTTTGAAACCTCGTCACAACAGTTTAAACCCTTGAATAAATTAAAGCCAGCTGCTGCTAAAACCCGACTCCCTCCTTCTCCTGCCGTACCTCTTCAGCTCCTGCACGTCTGCACTGTCCTCCGGAAGGACCCGGATCCCCCTGCCGTACGCCGTCCCTCCGTGCAGATGAAAAGCCATGTGATCCGACTCCACGGTCTGGCTGGAGGTGAGGCCGTGCGCTTTGTTGGATCCTGTGATCGCACGGAGGTTGTAGATCCTCAGGAAGTCGCCCGGCTGAGAGGACACAAAAAAAAAGAAGGGAGAAGAAGAAAGATTATTGATCTAGCTCCTGGTATAAGCTCAGACCTGAAGAGTTTCCTGCTTTATTTTGCAGTTCCTGCTCCTCAAGTGTCTGGTCTCTGTGTTTCCTTCCTTTTGTTGTTCCCTGAGTTCTCCATGTTCCTTTTTGATAAAGCTTATAGTTAGAGCTGGATCAGGCTTGGACCAGCTCTTAGTTATGCTGCTATAGGCTTAGACTGCCACACTGGGATCCTCTCTTTCCCTCTCTCTCCTCTCTCTGCCTGTCCCATTAAAGTTACTAACCATAGACCTTTCTGGAGTCCCTGAGCTCCCTTGTCCCGTAGGTTTGCATGGAGCATGGAGACTGGATCACAATGCTGCTTCAGGATTTAGTCTGTGGATCTTTTCCTATGACCCCTCTAGAACTCTACGCTCCCAGCATGCAGGCCTGCTCTTCGTACCTAAAGTCTCTAAAAGTAGTATGGGAGGTAGAGCCTTCAGTTATCAGGCTCCTCTCCTTTGGAATCATCTACCAGTCAGGGTCCGGGAGGCAGACCCCCTCTCTACTTTTAAGAGTAGGCTTCAAACTTTCCTTTTTGATAAAGCTTATAGTTAGAGCTGGATCAGGCTTGGACCAGCTCTTAGTTATGCTGCTATAGGCTTAGACTGACACACTGGGATCCTGTCTTTCACCCTTCATCACTTACTTTAACTCTTCCTGTCCCATTAAAGTTACTAACCATAGACCTTTCTAAAGCCCCTGAGCTCCCTTGTCCCGTAGGTTTCCTCTGATCAGACTCCAGCTGCTACAACTACTACTATCCGTCTCCCCACTATCATCTCTCTCTCTCTTCATCTCCCTCTATCCCTCTCTCCAACACGGTCTCAGCAGATGTGTGTCTAACATGAGTCTGGTCCTGCTGGAGGTCTCTGCCTGTTAAAGGAACTTTGTCCTTGCCACTGTAACTTGCTAAATGCTGCAAAGTGCTCTGCTCATGGTGGATTAAGATGAGATCAGACTGAGTCCTGTCTGTAAGATGGGACTTGATCTGACCTGGTCTTGATGTTGGGTCATAGAGTACGGTCTAGACCTGCCCTGTTTGGAAAGAGTCTGAGGATAACATTTGTCCACATTCATGTTCTGCTGCAGAGTCCGCTATAAGCATCCATCAGTATCACTCATCCCATTCACGCACCACCAGAGACAGTTTGGGGTCGAGCGTCTCGCCAAAGCATGTGGACCAGTTTCACAAAGGCCCCAAGTCCCTGGATGACATCACTGTTATGTCCTCCTCCTGAGTCACTGAAAGAATTTGACAGCTGCTTTTACAGGCTGAGGACTGACTAGGACCAGAATCTGGATGTGTAAAACCCTCTTAGTTAGATAGAGGAAAAGGTCACAGGTGAGGCTGAGACAGTAACATGTGGATGTATCTGCACGCTCCAACACACTCACAACACCATGTGTGTGTGTGATTTCTACTCCTCTGGTTGGTCGGTGTGGACAGCAGATGGCGCTCTTGCACCAAACCTCCAGCCCGTGCGGTGACAGTGATTCAGAGTCTGCTCAGAGGACTTGGTTTGGAGGGTTTGTCTTTCTCTTTTTTCCCTCTCAGCTCTCCGTCACGACGACGAGCCAGCAGCAGTCACAGATCCGTCCTCCCTCATCGTCAGCAAACGCAGAAAACCCACAGAAGACTTTCAAAGTAATTTCACACGACAGATTCAGTCGTTACAGGAGGACCGAGATACTCCCATATATGATCTTTAATGTGGGGGAAACCCAGAGAGTCAGATCCTCTATAAGCTGCAGCTTCCTTTAAATCAATTCTCTCTGTATACTGAGGGAAGTTGGATTCAGTGTCAGGGGGGATTAGCTGCTGATCTCCTGAGGCCCCCTCCTCCCTCCTCTAAAGACCCTCATGGAGAACTGAGAGATGAACTGGGAGGACTGGATTTCTGCACCCACTCGCATGCAGGCAGTTTATAAGCCTGCATATGCTTCAATCTGAAATGATGCTCAGAGAAAAGGAACCTTTCTCTAAGCTGAATTTGATCATAGGTTGAAATATAAGAACAAACCGACTGCAAAACATTAGAGAAATACAATAATTTTAATCAGCTTTGGACTTAAAACGTCTCTCAGATCCGTCACGGAACCGGATCTGATAGAAGCGAACTCTCTGCAGGAAAACAAATCCAAACATGTTTGAATTGAACTTTGTTCAGAGAGAGAAAATAAGGAAAACTCCCCCACCCCTCTGCTGCCCATCTTCTGCTAGATGTGATTCATCTTCATTTGGAAACACATTTGCCTTTTATGAGAGACTCTTTAATCACAACATGGGCTAAGTGATAAAACACCAGACTCTGAAGGAGGGCTGTCACGGTATCAGACTTTCACCTCGTGTTTATTGAGGCTCAAAAATTCACAATAAATTGAGCATAGCGTTAGTTCAGTAAGTCAAGCTCGGCCTACAGAACATCAGCTGCTCTTAACACCAGCACCTTCATGCTCCCCCTTCCTGCTGGGTCTGATTTTACCAGTGTCATAAGTATGGTCACTGATGCTCGCCCTGTTCTGTACCCCAGAGGTCTTTGCTGCTGCTCTCCCTACCTTGGCTTTTCATGTATGCGCATGATACGGGGTGAGGTGTGCCCTCCCCACCTCAGGCTTTGGCATTCCACATAGGGTCCTTGCTGCTGCTCTCCCTACCTTGGCTTTTCATTTATGCACATGAAATAGAGGGGAGTTGTACTCTTTCCTCCACAGGCTTTCACAACATGTAGGGTCTTCCCTGGTGCTCTTCCTGCCCTTGCTTTTCATGTACACATAAAAGAGAGGGGAGGTTAGCTCTCCTATCCACAGGCTTTCACATTCCCCGCAGGATCTTTCCTGCTGCTCTCCCTACCATGGCTTTTCATGTATGCACATGAAAGAGGAGGGAGGTTAAGTCTCCCCACCTCAGGCTTTGGCATTCCACATAGGGTCTTTACTGCTGCTCTTCCTGTCTTGGCTTTTCATGTATGCACAGAAAAGAAAAGGGAGGTGTGCTCTCCCCACCTCAGGCTTTGGCATTCCACTTAGGGTCTTTCCTGCTGCTCTTCCTGCCTTGGCGTTTTTTTATGTACGCACATAAGAGAGGGGAGTTGTACTCTCCCCTCCACAGGCTTTTACATTCCATGCAGGGTCTTTGCTGCTGCTCTCCCTGCCTTGGCTTTTCATGTATGCACATGAAATAGAGGGGCGTTGTACCCTTTCCTCCACAGGCTTTCACAACATGTAGGGTCTTTCCTGGTGCTCTTCCTGCCCTGGCTTTTCATGTACACATAAAAGGGAGGGGAGGTTAGCTCTCCCCTATACAGGCTTTCACATTCCCCGCAGGGTCTTTCCTGCTGCTCTCCCTACCATGGCTTTTCATGTATGCACATGAAAGAGGAGGGAGGTTAAGTCTCCCCACCTCAGGCTTTGGCATTCCACATAGGGTCTTTACTGCTGCTCTTCCTGTCTTGGCTTTTCATGTATGCACAGAAAAGAAAAGGGAGGTGTGCTCTCCCCACCTCAGGCTTTGGCATTCCACGTAGGGTCTTTCCTGCTGCTCTTCCTGCCTTGGCGTTTTTTTATGTACGCACATAAGAGAGGGGAGAAAAGGGAGTTGTGCTCTCCACTCCACATGCTTTCACATTCCACATAGGGTCTTTGCTGCTGCTCTCCCTGCCTTGGCTTTTCATGTATGCTTATGATAGAGGGGTGAGGTGTGCCCTCCCCACCTCAGGCTTTGGCATTCCACATAGGGGCTTTACTGCTGCTCTCCCTACCTTGGCTTTTCATGTATGCACATGAAAGAGAGGGGAGGTTAGCTCTCCCTGCACAGGCTTTCACATTCCACATAGGGTCTTTACTGCTGCTCTTCCTGTCTTGGCGTTTTTTATGTATGCACATGAAAGACAGGGGGGTTGTGCTCTCCCTCCCTCAGGGTTTGGCATTCCAAATAGGGTCTTTGCTGCTGCTCTTCCTGCCTTGGCGTTTTTTTATGTACGCACAGCAGAGAGGGGAGGTGTGCTCTCCCCTCTACATGCTTTCACATTCCATGTAGGGTCTTTGCTGCTGCCTCCCTGCCTTGGCTTTTCAAGTATGCACATGACAGAGAGGGGAGGTGTGCTCTCCCCCCCACAAGCTTTCACATTCCACGCAGGGTCTTTGCTGTTGCTCTCCCTGCCTTGGTTTTCATGAGTGCACATAAAATAAAAAGGGAGGTGTGCTCTCCCCTCCACAGGCCTTCACATTCCACGTAGTCACATGGAAGGGCAGGGAGCTCCCAGAACAGAGCTCTACCACCAAATATAACTTACTGCATGCAAATAATTAATGGTTTTGACGAGAGCGGTCCAGATTGTGTTATTTATGTAAAACTTGGAGATAAAAACAGAACTATTAGTCAAATTAATTAAAGGCAAGGAAAGGCTGGAGCAACATGTGGCTTCATTACCTTTATTATATAATGCAACTGACTGACTTACATCTCACAATCGATTTAGTAATGAGGTTCAAAGTTAGTCCAAAAAGGTTCCTTAGGTCTGACACCGTGAACTATATTAAGACAGTTCTTTTTACTAGACTAGTGTTTCTCTTTTTGTCGGACTGGCAGAAACCAGGTTGTGGTCTTACTGCTGTTTCAGGTAGGACGACCAAACCTCTATAAATCAGCTGACAGATAAGTCAAAACACCATGTGACTCTTCTGAAGAAGACTGCAGGAAGTTTGCAAACGAAACATGTCAAGGTAAAAAAGAAAAACAGACTGACTTTTTTATGAAAACCAAAAGTCCCCCAAACTGGCAAGGAAACCTCTTTAGGTGCAGGTAGAGTACCTCCTCTCACATGCTGCCACACACTGCTGTACGGACTAGCTAGATAGCTGGTTACAGAGTCTTCTTCTGCTGCTGCTACTTTGTTCTCACTCTGCTTTATGGTGCAAAAATCCACCACAACCTGTTTCTAAAAACCAATTAGTCACAGGGTAACAGTGAGTGCTTATCTTTAACACCATATCAATATTTAATTGCTTAAGTTAAAAGACCTCTCTAAATATCCGAGCCTTAAAGAGTTGTGTGATGAGAAACATTCTCGTCTTTATTTTTAGTAAAATTGTTTCAAAGCCAAACTTCTTTGGGCATTTGTTTTCTTTTCAACTCTTAAGCAGCACTTCTTAAGTGCACAAGCAAACATGGTATTTGACTGTGAATTATTATTAAGATTATATAAATCCCACCGTGCCAAGAAGCAAACAATGAGACCAAACAGACAGTATTTTTGTTTGCACAGTCCCAGACTCTGCCCTGGATTTATGGCGTCTCCCGAGACCCGCATGTTTAGCAGAATGAGAGAGAAGAAACAACAGTTAGTACTCAAGAGTCTGGCTGTGTTTCCTCAGAGCTGCATGAGAGTTTAGCAGAAAGTACCAGAGCCCGAGTTTGAAAAACAGGTGTCGAGAGAACTGTGAGCGTGACTAATGCCGTGCGAAAAACACCGTGGACAGACGGAGGTGTGGATGCAGGCGGTGCCATGTGGCGTCAGCTCGGTCGAGTTTCCCGTCTGTATTCACATTTTAAATCCTCGGCGGCGACCAGGTGTGAGAGAATGAGATAACTTCACCGAGAGCACGAACGCTAACTCTAGATCATGGCTCACCTGGTCTGAGGACACCCGAGACTACAGTAGGTCACTGAAAGACCAAAGGTGGTGCTGCAGCTCTTATGAAACCAAACCTCTGTGAATAATCTGGAGCACAATCAGGCTGAAGGTTTTCTATGTGCTGATATTTTTTTCACTCCCAACATGAGTCTGGTCCTGCTGGAGGTTTCTGCCTGTTGAAGGAAGTTTGTCCTTGCCACTGTAACTTGCTAAATGCTGCAATGCACAAGCTCTTAGTTATGCTGCTATAGGCTTAGACTGACACACTGGGATCTTGTTTTTCCCTCTCTCTCCTCTCTCTGTCTGCTTGTCTCTCACATTAACTCTCCCTACTAACCATAGACCTTTCTAGAGTCCCTGAGCTCCCTTGTCCCGTAGGTTTGCATGGAGTATGGAGACTGGACCACAATGCTGCTTCAGGATTTAGCATGTGGATCTTTTCCTATTACCCCTCTAGAACACTACGCTCCCAGCATGCAGTCCTGCTCATCGTACCTAAAGTCTCTAAAAGTAGTATGGGAGGTCGAGCCTAAAGTTATCAGGCCCCTCTCCTTTGGAATCATCTACCAGTCAGGGTCCGGGAGGCAGACACCCTCTCTACTTTTAAGAGTAGGCTTCTAACTTTCCTTTTTTAAAAGCTTATAGTTAGAGCTGGATCAGGCTTGGACCAGGTCTTAGTTATGCTGCTATAGGCTTAGACTGACACACTGGGATCCTGTCTTTCCCTCTCTCTCCTCTCTCTGCCTGTCTCTCACTTTAACTCTTCCTGTCCCATTAAAGTTACTAACCATAGACCTTTCTGGAGTCCCTGAGCTCCCTTGTCCCGTAGGTTCCTCTGGATCTCTGCTGCTGTGGATGTGCCAGACTCCAGCTGCTACAACTACTACTATCCGTCTCCCCACTATCATCTCTCTCTCTCTTCATCTCCCTCTATCCCTCTCTCCAACACGGTCTCAGCAGATGTGTGTCTAACATGAGTCTGGTCCTGCTGGAGGTTTCTGCCTGTTAAAGGAACTTTGTCCTTGCCACTGTAACTTGCTAAATGCTGCAAAGTGCTCTGCTCATGGTGGATTAAGATGAGATCAGACTGAGTCCTGTCTGTAAGATGGGACTGGATCTGATCCGGTCTTGATGTTGGGTCTTTGTTGATAATAGAACATAGAGTACGGTCAGACCTGGTTGTTGTGATTTGGCGCTACATAAATAAAGATTGATTGATACTTAAATTCTCAGGGATGAGGCCGTGCATTAGCTTGAAGCAAGATTATTTCCGTTCACTTTCCTCTCAAAGCAGCCTGATGATACTGAGTGTCTGTAACAGAATTAAGGAATCAATTAGCACTCGTTTATTATTTGGCACGGCAGGTAACTGGACCCAGAGGTCTTCAGTATGAATGTCATGAGTGTAGGAGAAGAGTCTCGTCCAAACTTTCATAAGGAGAATTATCGCATTATGTTTGAATTATCAAGAGACGTTTCATCCAGTGTCTGAATGAGGGTGTGGGGTAATTGAGTCTCATTAGAACATATTACCTGAGATTATTTCCTTGGTTTGGGGAATAAAAGCCGAGACAGAGAGAGAAAATCACCTCATGGATCAATCATTAGCACAACAGTTGATATAACAACCGTCAGCGGTGTCATTAAAGCTCTGTGAGCGCCTTTCTGAGCTCAACGAGCGGCCGCACCATTCAGCCGAGACCTCGCTCCATATAACGGACACATTAACACCATCAGAGTGTGCTCAAGGGGCGTTCAGGGACCGTAGGACTTACTGGCTTCACAGTTCTGACAGAAAAAGAGTCCCTGTAGCTCCCCCTGGAACTCACCATTTTCTTTTTTAAAAAAAGCAGAGGAAGAGAGCGGAGCAGCCTGTGGCGGCTTCTGTAAGTACTTGATCTGTCTGAAAACTAAACACTCCACCGTCCGCCCACTGCCCCACAGCCAAGTCGCTGCTGCTGCCGCTGTCTCGTGGTATTAGTGCTGCTCAGCCGCGCAGAGAAAAGGGATTCCTTAAAATTCAAAAGATTGCTCGGGGCTTCCACGGCTTGGAAAAAAAAAAAAAAAGTTGTGCCCTCGCTTAGAAGGAGAAACTGTTCTCTTCGCCCCGGCTTCTTTGTGGAGCAGCAGGAGATGAGCTTTGAAAGGCAGACAGATACAGCTTGGCTTGAACAGCGGGGATCTTTGTGCTGGAGAGTCCACACGATGGAGGAACGGAGGACGTGACCGAAGAAGTCGACCTGCATGCCGGGCCTTGAATAGAACGATCAGGAACAACCTGGAAGGGATTTCACTTAGGGGTTTCACGATTCATCTACGACATCGATGTATCGATTTATATTCCTATGATCCGACTACATCGATCTGTGCTCGGCAAGTTGGCCTTCCGGACGACATATATCGATCTAACATCGTTTAAAAGGTAATAAATCGATTGTATCCATACTAGGAAATAACACATTGGATTTAAGCACGGCAGACTTTATATGGATGTGTTTGTTTTTTACACTTTTAATGATAAAGAAGTTAAACGTTACTCAATTCAGGCTGCCTGTCTGTGACGTCAACGCCACGCGCCAGCAGACAACAAAACATATCATGGCGGACGGCAGAGGAGAAGCAGGCGAGCGAGAAATCATCAAGCCGCCATCACGGTCCAGCGTGTGGAAACACTTTGGCTTTTGCAAAGACGGAGATGTTCTAAATAAGTCGCTCACTGAGTGAATCCCACCTCCTCCACAAGGTCGTCATGGAGACACCACAGCGGACACGCCTAAAGTCCCGGCGCCCCTTTGCCGCTCAGGCCCAGGAACTGCTCAGCACAACACCAGCCGACACCTCCAAGGCCTCCTGGGTGAAGGCAAGATGGAGGGACCAGTGGAAGGCAGTAGAACCATCCGGGCTCCACCACTACATCCACGACCCCACAGACGTTCCTGGCCAGCACCTCCCCCGTAAGGAGTGGACAACCCTCAACCGCCTGAGGACAGGTGTGGGACGTTTTGCTGCATCAATGCAGAAGTGGGGTCTCGCAGATAGCGCCCACTGTGAATGTGGGGATCCATCACAGACTGTGGAACACGTGATGACCAGCTGCCCTAAACACCTGCCCCCGAATGGTGATCGTGGGTTAATTGACCTCGACAATGATACACTGGACTGGCTTGCTGCAACGGAGCTGAAGGTCTAAGGTCCAAGGACATACGACAGAAGAAGAAGAAGTCGCTCACTGTTTGTAGGATATGTAAAGGTCAAGTAAAGTTACCACGGCAACACCACAAATCTATCCAACCACCTACTAAGGCGCCATGGGATTTCACACAACGCCAAGTCAGAGACTAGGACAGAACTCGGCTAGGGCGAAAAACATCACGGCAACAACAGGACTCTAGGACTGTCCAGTATCAAGGGATTTATTTCACAGTCACTCTGGTTGAATTTTTGGTTAAATAGTTACTGAATCGATTTCAAGTCCCTGAATCGTTTTGGATCGTATCGTTCTAAATGAACCAATATGGTCCTTTAAAGGGGACATATCACGCTTTTTTCATCAACATATATTGGTCTAAGAGGTCCCCAAAACATGTCTTTAAAGTTTATGCTCAAAAAAACACTTTGAAATCAGATTTTGGTCTGCCTGAAAAGTCCTCTTCTTCAGTCCTCATCAGAACACTCTGTTTTCCCTCTGACCACGCCCCCTCCGGAAGTGGATGTGCCTCGGCTCTCCAGCACGTTGATCTAATGTTTACATGTTGGCTGAATATACACGGCTGCTCAGAGATCGCGTTACTTCAACCCTCTGAATCTGATCCTGACAGAGAGGCGCCTGTAGCAGGACCTTTCTGAAGGATTGGTCACAGATTTAGTGTTTCTTGTTGTTTTATTTGTCAGTATGTAGACGTGTGTCTTGGTACACAGCTACGAACATGTAGCTATGTGGCTATGCTAACTAGCGCTAGCACTTATCCATGATAAATAAAAATCATCCACTAGATCTTCAAATCTGCAGACGTGGGGAGTAAAACCGACCTCTGCCAGAAAGGCAGCAGGACCTTTTATGAAGGATTGGTCACAGATTTAGTGTTTCTTGTTGTTTTATTTGTCAGTATGTCGACGTGTGTCTTGGTACACAGCTACAGCTACAGCTACAGCTATGAACATGTAGCTATGTGGCTATGCCAATTAGCGCTAGCACTTATCCATGATAAATAAAAATCTTCCACTAGATCTTCAAATCTGCAGACGTGGGGAGTCAAACCGACCTTTGTGTTTATTAAGACAGCCTACAACTAGCATGCCTCCCTCCTAAGCTCCTTGTTAGCACACATGTGTGCAGGGAATGAAAAACGGAGGAGGGGTTGAGTTGTATTTTATACAGTCTATGGGCTGAACAAGCTCCGAGCTCTGACTTCCTGTTACAGACCGGATATTGTTGTTACGTAACAAAAACACTGAAGTCTGAAACGGCTGGTTTCACACACATTTACAGAAAGGTGTAGAAATCAGAACAGGGGCAGAATGGATTCTTTTCATTCTCGGGGGGTTTGTAGACAGGGACACATATTTCAGGTAAAGAACCATTAAAAAGTAAATTTTGCATGATATGTCACCTTTAAACGTATCGGCAACCACGAATCAAGATACGAATTGAATCGTTGTTAAAAGAATCGTTACTGGGCGCTGGTGGCCTAGCGGTCTGGGCGCCCTGCATGCAGAGGCTGCAGTCCTCGTCGCAGGGGTTGATTCCCGGCCGGTGGACCTAAAACTGAACTAAAAAAACTAAAATAAAAACAGAATCGTTACACCCCTTTAGTCGCTTATTATGAGATGTATCAGCATCAGCATATCTCTGTCACTTTGGTGCAAAGAAAAGTCAGCCAGACGGGTCATTTTAAAGAGATGTCTCCATCCCTCTCCTGGGACATCGGTCTGAATAACCACGTCTACACATTTCAGAGCGTCTCAGCTCAATGGACGTACTACATGACCTCCCTCATTACCGTCATGTAGCTGAACTGCTCTCTTTCCCTGAAGCTTAATAAGCCTGATATTGCATTTCATAAAAGTGCAATAATGTGGTCTGACATTGGCGGAAGTGCTCTTTAATTCAGGCGAGAGAAATCATGGAGGGTAACTGAATATTCTTTCCACCAGAGAGCACTGGCAAGTTTGTTTTTTAACTTCACCATGTCCCTCTTTAAAAGGGATCAGATCCTCAGCACAGCTCTTTTTGGCTCCGCGGCTACAGGAGGCAAATCCAGCAGCACAAAGATGGAAAAAGAATCACACTGAGGGCCTTTAGTCCTCGATGATTTTAAAACAGAGCTTCCAAATGAATTATTGACACTAGCACATTGTAAATGTTGGACTCTGAAACGTAGAAAAAGCTCTAAGTGCAAAGAGACGTGAATATTTGAACGTCTACGGTTCCTTGAGAACTGGGTTAACTCCATCTGTGGATCCAGATCAATGACTGCTATTCCCAAAGTCGAGACTGGACTTCAAAGCTCCTCATCGCTGTTTGTTCTGTCCAAGACTTTCACATCCAGGACTCAAAACTTTCAAACCTCAGAGACTCACTCCAAGAAAACTTTCACAAAGTGGAGCCAAAGTTTTGTCGATACATGAGTTGGACTGGATCATAACAAGACCATCGATGAGGGTAACAGTGGACCCGCCTTCTCCTGTAAACCTCATACCTACACCTCACTTAAAGACTTGTTTGTTTATGACATGTAGTGCCCGTGTTGTGATATGATGCTAGTGTGGACGTCTGTTATAGAACCAAACCGCCCTTAGGGACAATCAATGTATTCCAATCCAGTCTGGTCCAGTTCAGTCTGGTCCAATCCATTCCAATCCAGTCTAGCCTAGTCTGGCTAGTCTAGTGTAATCCGGTCCATTCCTGACCATTCTAATCCAATCCAATGAAGTCTAGTCTAGTTTGGTCTAGTCTAGTCTAGTTTAGTCTTGTCCAGAATTATTTAATCCAATCCAATCCAGTCTAGTGTAATCCGGTTCAGTCTAGTCCATTCTTGACCAGACTAATCCAATACAATCAAACAAGTTGAGTCTAGACTTATTTAATCAAATCCAATCAAGTCTTGTCTAGACTAGTCTAATCTGGTCCTGTTCAGTCTTATCCAATCTAGTCTAGTCTAGTCTAGTCTAGTCTAGTCTAGTCCATTCTTGACCAGACTAATCCAATACAATCAAACAAGTTGAGTCTAGACTTATTAAATCAAATCCAATCAAGTCTTGTCTAGACTAGTCTAATCTGGTCCTGTTCAGTCTTATCCAATCTAGTCTAGTCTAGTCTAGTCTAGTCTAGTCCATTCTTGACCAGACTAATCCAATCCAATAGAGTCGAGTTGAGCTGAGTTTAGTCTAGTCTAGTCAGGTCTTGTCCAGACTTATTCAATCCAGTCTAGTCTAATCCGGTCCATACCTGTTCAGTCTTATCCAATCTAGTCTAGTCTAGTCTAGTGCAGTCCAATCTTGACCAGACTAATCCAATCTAGTCGAATCGAGTGGAGTGTAGTCTAGTCTGGTTTTATACAGACTTATTCAATCCAATCAAGTCTAGTCTAGTCTAATCTGGTTCAGTCCTGTTCAGTCTTATCCAATCTAGTCTAGTCTAGTCTAGTCTAGTCTAGTCCATTCTTGACCAGACTAATCCAATCCAATCTAGTCTTGTCTAGTCTGGATGTCTTTCATGGTTTATTGCTCTATCCACTGTCTTGTCCACTCTGAGTAAATTAAATTATAACTTCAAATAAAAAATAAGAAACAACAAGATGTTTTTTTAAAAGTCAGACTTGAAAAGAGGGAATTGTTTCATAAACAGGGTCGCCTTAAATCCAGGTCAATACAGTGATATGAGGATTTGAGGTGGTCAAGGTTAGGCACGTCTCTCATGGCTTAAAGAAACCTCCAGCAGTGACATGTTGTTCTCTCACAGTGAGCGGTGTTGTTGTTGATATCTTCTCTCCGCAGGAACACGAAACTCTTCTTCCCTGATCTCTGGAGTTGATTAGGAGCCAACAGAACAGCCTGTTAGACAATCTGCGGCGGACAGCGCTGGAAACTAAAAGCTGTCTTTACACTCTGCTCCTGCGATGAAGCTTCACACCCACTCACACTCTCAGAGATAAATCTGACCCTGGCTGTATTATCTTAAATAAATGATGCGTACGTGAGACGAGGCTGCGCACAGAAGAGAGCGGTGTAATGAAGCGACCTGAACCTTCGCTTGTTGGACCGATGCTCTGCTGACTTCTCCAGCGCCAGGAGAAACGGCGTCTCTGTTGCGGTCGGCGGTTTCTGGAGGAGATTTGAGCCCGCAGGCTGACATGAAGTCTCATTTTCCTTAAAGCTGTGTTCACTAAACAGGAAACAGTGTGGGAGTGATGAGCATGCTGCATTACCACACGACCCCCCCCACCCCCCAAAAAAGAGAAAAACATTCAATGACATGGAAATGTGCACTCAGCCGACCATGAGTGCTAAAAATGAGATAATGAGCGGAAACAGTCGGAGCTGAACGCAGGCTCACGATGAAAATCTGAACACAACAATCAATGGCTCAAAGTTCCTGCACAGCATGCCAGGATGTGGCCATTAAAGAAAACAAAACAAGCAGCTCTGAAATACAAAGACTGGATCCAAACATCACCCTGCAGGACTCCAGACTCCAGGTCCACGAGCACCAACATGACTAATGTATGCATACTTAAAGCACAGTGGTATGCAGAATAACAGAGAAATGTGGGTCATGTTTGCACTGATTTGCATTTTCATCCTCATGGTTTTATAAACATGAGGAATAGATGCACCGTAACAGAACACCTGAAGTGTCAGAGTTACATTAGTTTCAACCCAAAGCTGCTGAGAGAGAAAGAGAGAGCAGCAGTGGTTGTGTGACATCTAAGGTGTTAACTTTACCCCTGAACTACGTGCGTTTCGACCGGTGGACCCAGGGTCTAAATTTAGTTCAGGGGTATATAATCTCCCCCCTTAAAAAGCCCCTGCTAGGGGGTAGTACTTTTCAAAGGTCCCGGGGCTTTCAGGGGGCGGGGCCTGCAATGCTGAACGTGTCTGATTGGTAGATAGGTTTTTATTTGTTCGTTCTTTTTTGTATGTGTGTGTACTTTTCAAAAGAAGAAGCTGTGATTCTCTTGATTTAGCAGCTTGTAACAGTAGTCTTCTCTCAGCCCACTGCGAACGGACAGCTGTTAGCCATGCTAACAGGCTAAGGATTGTGTTGCTCATAATGATACCTGCCTGTCCGTCTGCTTCTGTGGTGTCATCTGTGATGAATGGAATTCCTCTTTGTTTTACTGCCCTCTACTGGTCTGGTGGTGTAGTGCATTTACTTTGTTTTTTCTCCATACGTCACTGGCCTGATTTGCACAATCTACCCGAGACTTCAGCCCACGGTCAAAACACAGACAACAATGGGGGCACAGGAACCTTTTAGTTAAGGGTGCTAAAGGACTCCGGAACTCTTGGTCAAAATGCTCCTATAGAGGCCTTGAGAGATCCGCTATGGTCCGGCTCCGTAATCTCCCATTCGTTAACACCAATCAGTTGCGTTTTCAGAATGCAGCACCTCCGGACAGCTGGAGTCATGTGACCGAGGTTTTCCTCACGGTAATCACTGAATCAAGGATTCTCCTCCTCCTCCTCCTCCTCTCCTCATCCATGTTGTCTTTCTGGTCCTCTGAAAGCTAATGGTTTCCCCTCACCTTACGGTCTATGGTGTCAACAAGCAGGAGCTAAATGTGTCTGAGCTCTTTTCCACTGATCGTCGTGGGGACAAAGCTGCAAGAAAGTTCTTCTGATCATGCCGTTTTCTGAGAATCTCCTCTTACGGGCAAATTCCACTAGATCCGTCTCTGATCCGTCACGGCACCGGATCTGTTAGGTTTCAATTCTAGTCAGTTTGTTAACTTCCTCTGGATCCGCTCCGTTGCGTTCCGGCTGCATCTCTGATCCAGCAGGTCGGAGTCCTCCGGATCAGATACACAAGACTTCTATTTCTGCCGGATGCCGGAGCACGACGCATCAATCTCAACAGAGCAGATGGAGCGGGACAGGAAGTCACGGGTTCCACAGTCAGCAGGCGGCGCCTTACAGGGGACTTCCACCAGGTCCGTCTCCGATCCGCTGTGGTCCGGCTCCGTGCTCTCTCATCCATCAACAACCACTGACTGCGTTTTCAGAACGCAGCACGGAGCAGGTCCTCCAGACAGCTGGAGTCATGTGACCGAGGTTTTCCCATGGCAATCACTGAATCAAGGATTCTCCTCCTCCTCCTCTCCTCATCCATGTTGTCTTTCTGGTCCTCTGAAAACCTCTGACCTGTTGACTCCAGGCCTGGCTCCGCTCATCATGACTTTGGTTTGTTGTTGTAGTTAAGTGAAATACGATCTGGTGATAACACAGAGTGTTTTATTCTGAAAATTAACCGGATGTTTTCATTTTGTTTTGGTGAAACCTGACTTCCTGTCCCGCTCCATCTGCTCTGTTGAGATTGATGCATCGTGCTCCGGCATCCGGGAACAAATAGAAGTCTTGTGTATCTGATCCGGATCAGAGACACAGCCGGTACGCGACGGAGTGTATCCAGTGGAAGTTAACACACTGACTAGAATAGAAACCTATCAGATCCGGTGCTGTGACGGATCGGAGACAGACCGGACACGGATCTGGTTGAATTTGGCCATTATCCTCTCACGTCCTCTTAACCCTCTTATGACCACAATTATACTCGGTGTCGTTTTTCCCTCCCTGAGCTAACGGTTCAGGAGTTACGGTACTGAGAAGCTCACGTTAAAAACTGCTGAATTTGTCTGTGATTGGACGGTCGTACAGCGGATGTCCCAGGGGCTACAGTAATGACAAATATATGGGCACAAAGGTCTATTTCCCTTCTTTCTGGTGGTTTTGGGAATTTGCTAGATATCTTAAACGGTTCAGGAGTTACGGTTTTGAGAAGTACGCATGTTAAACAATGCAACAACGGTTTGGGAACAAGAGAGTTACAGGATGTTTGTCTGTTTGGAGTCTTTATGAAAACTTAGTTTTTTAGTCAATCCTCCCACACAGGAGCTTCTGGACTTTTTCCTCATACTTGTTTGCAGATAAAAACAACATGTGGGCATACATTTGATTCAAAGATACCAGAGTGTCATGGACTGTTTTCTCCTTTGGCAAGGTTGGGACTGACTCTGTCCTATCCATAATTACGACTTCATTTCATGTCAGTATTTTCAGGAATGTGAAACAATGTAGAAAATATCCTTTGCATGCATTAATAACAGCATGCACAGACAAAGGGATGTTTGTTTGTTTTCCAACACCTACAACTTGGATTTCTTCCCAAAATTAGTCCATTAAATATGCAATCTGTGCATCTCCACAGTATCTAAACTGCTTATACAGAATGAAAGTTGCTGTTTCACTACTTCTCATCACATCCATAAAAACAGGGGATGGAGGTAGTCTCCAGAAATGGAGCCAGTGCCCTGTAAGACGTTTCTGGATGTCCACAGATCTTTAAACGGACTTGATTTAACTCTAACCTGGACTGCGCTCAGAACTGTCTAAGTTGTAGAAACTCTCCTGTTTGCCAACGTTTAGTTAAAATAAACTCGTTATTTATCTTTCCTGAAAGTCGGAGGAGTTCGATCTGTGGGGAAGACAACACAAACAGAAATAAAAGCTTGAAACACAGACAGCAGATGCTGTTGGACTGGAGGCTCGGAGGACTTGGCTCAGAGGGGCCTTTAAGATGCCAGGAGTAAGAAACTAAAGTCGGAGGATCATCAACATAAAATAAGATGAGTCCTCGGGGAAGCATGGATATTTGAACTAAGCGTTTTGCTCATCCATATTTCATTTTTAGTAACATTATAGGCACTCAAGTGCAAATGTTTGTGTAAGTGTAGCCAGAGACTTTCATAGCAAAACCATAAACTGATTTTAACTGAAGGTGGCCTCCAGCCTGCCACTTTATTTATCCATAGTAACTCCAACAATAGTGTTTGAAATCTTTAAAGTAAAAACATTATATTCTATAAAGAGTTAGAGAGCTGTTAAGACGGGGAGTCATGCTGTGTGTGTTGTGTGTTATGATATGTTATTTGTATCGTAGTTTTTTAATACTGTCACTGTGAGACAGCTCAATGTGTGTAACAGAGAGGTCCAAGACAAATATTGACACAGGGCCAATATATTGTGGCGTTTTGTGACGTGATGTACCGTAACTTAATATACCTTACTGTTAGGTACCACACCATCATTTTAGTAAGGTAACGTACCGTAACATAACAACATATACCATAACATAAAGTGCTTTAGTGCAACATACCGTTACGTAAAATAACGTACCATAACATAACGTGCTGCAACGTAACATACAGTAACGTAACGTACCTTACTGTAATGTAGCGTATCTAAGTGTAACGTAACAACGCAACGTACTATAAATT
The DNA here is from genome assembly GCF_009762535.1 of Notolabrus celidotus. Classification (NCBI taxonomy): domain Eukaryota; kingdom Metazoa; phylum Chordata; class Actinopteri; order Labriformes; family Labridae; genus Notolabrus; species Notolabrus celidotus. Next base: position 37,417,412 of record NC_048277.1, on the reverse strand, counting down.
CATGTAACGTACTATAACATCACATACCATAACGTACTATAATGTACAGTAACGTAACATAATGTCATGTAACAGACCATAAGGTAACATACCGTAACGCAAGTAACAGAACGTAATGTAAGGTAAGGTAACATTTCGTATCATAACATTGCGTAACATAACAACATAACACAACATAACATAATGTACCTTAACATAACGTGCTGTAACCTAACATACAGTAACGTAACATACCATAACGTACCTATTGTAAACGTAAAATACCATAACGTAGCATACCATATCGCAACATACAGTACATACCGTAAAGTAATGTAACATACATTACATTAATGTAACTTAACTTATTGTAACGTAACAGCGCAAGTAACATAAAGTAACGTAAGGTAACATAACATAATGTAACATACACGTAATGTAACGTAACATAATGTAGCATACCATATTGTAACATACAGTAAATACCGAAAAGTAATGTAACATACCTTACATTTATGTAACGTTACGTACCATAACGTAATGTAAAATTCCGTAACGTAATATAATTTAACGTAAGGTACGGTAATGTAACATAATGTAACATAACGAATTGTAACGTAACGTAACATAGCATAACGTGTCGTAACATAACGTGTCGTAACATAACATAGCGTAACATAACATAATGTAACATACAACGTAATGTAACGTAACATAACGTAGCATACCATATTGTAACATGCAGTACATACCGTAAAGTAATGTATCATACCTTACATTTATGTAACTTAACTTATTGTAACGTAACATAGCGCAAGTAACATAAAGTAACGTAAGGTAACATAACATATCGTAACGTAACATAACGTAACAAAACATAATGTAACATGACATATCGTAACATAACGTAGCATACCATATTGTAACATACAGCACATACCGTAAAGTAATGTAACATACCTTACATTAATGTAACTTAACTTATTGTAACGTAACAGCGCAAGTAACATAAAGTAACGTAAGGTAACATAACATAACATAACGTAGCATACCATATTGTAACATACAGCACATACCGTAAAGTAATGTAACATACCATACATTTATGTAATGTTACGTACCATAACGTAATGTAACATTTCGTAACGTAATATAATTTAACGTAAGGTACGGTAATGTAACATAACATAAGGTAAAGTGTCGTAACATAACGAATCGTAACATAACGTAACGTAGCATAACGTGTCGTAACATAACGAATCGTAACATAACGTAACGTAGCATAACGTGTCGTAACATAACGAATCGTAACATAACATAACGTAGCATAACGTGTCGTAACATAACGTGTCGTAACATAACGTGTCGTAACATAACGTGTCGTAACATAACGTGTCGTAACATAACGAATTGTAACATAGCATAAGGTAACGTAACCTAGCGTAACAATGCAACGTGACATAAGTTACGATTTATTTTTACAACACAATTATCTAAACACACACTCCACGATAAGACTGCTAGACAATGCATTTAATGTTTGTGGTTACGATTCCAGACATGAGATCTCACAGAAACCTGCGTGTTTAAACGTGACTTAAGAAGATAAATATGGAGGGTGATCAACGTCGTCAGGTGGACATCCTTTATGTTGTTTTGTTTTGGTCTTTTCTTTTTAATATTGTAATTATATCATATCAAATAATTTTGTACCGTATCGTATGTAATAGTATCGTACAGTATGGTAAGGGTTCAGCAGGCAGCAGGAAGATAGAATGAGGTGCTTGTAGAGGTAACCACACACAGTAAACATCTGTGCTGTGGATTCTGCTGAGGCAGAGAGAGAAGGACTGCAGGGAGGAGATAAATAGAAAAGTGAAGAATGGTAGAGTCAGGAGAAACTGGATGTATGAGATGGAGAAATGAAGGGGAAGAGACAGGAGGAGTCGGAGATACAGTGTGAGTGTAATAATGGAGAGTGACTCTGAGGCTGGAGATAGATGGAGGAGGAAAAGACAAATAACTATGAGTTCATTAATGTTGCTGAAGTCAGACTGCAGCTCGCAGAACTGAAGAGACTGTCAGGGTTCATTAGATGTGTCTCAGTCATCCATCAGGGAAGGTCTGCTTTTAATTTAACGGTCTGGGAGAAAAACTGTAACTTCAATGATTATCACCTTAAAAACTTGATTAGTGGATACAGTCTGGGTAAATATTATCAGCAGCTCTGCTCCTTTAGAGTCAAGATCACAAAGGTTTACAAAAACAGGACAGCTCACTTCATGTGGTGTTTATGATACAGGAGGAACAACAGCTGATGAACCATATGGAGACACTCTGGGTGGACGGATGGACTGATGGGTATATGGATGGATGAGTTGTTGGATGGATGGATGTGTTGGTTAGTGGATGGACGAAACGGACGCAGGGATGGATGGACTGACAGATTTATGGATGCATAGATGGTGGACAGATGGACGATGGATGGATCATGGAGGTGTCGGTTGGTGAATGGGTAGATGGTCTGACAGACAGACAAACTGACAGATGGAAGCATTGATGGATGTATACATAGTAAAATGATGGATGGATTGATAGATGGAGGATGAATGGATGAGTTAATGAATGGATGGATGTGTTGATAGATAGATAGATAGATAGATAGATAGATAGATAGATAGATAGATAGATAGATAGATAGATAGATAGATAGATAGATAGATAGATAGATAGATAGATAGATAGATGGATGTACCAATTGATGAATGTGTTAGTGGGTAGATGGATGGATGGATAAAGGACGGGATGGATGAGTTGATGGATGGATGTGTTGATGGGTGGATGGATGGATGAATAAGAGAATGGGTTGATGGATGGATGGATGGATGGATGGATGGATGGATGGATGGATGGATGGATGGATGGATGGATGGATGGATGGATGGATGGATGGACTGATAGATGGAGGATGGGTGGATGGAAGGATGGATGATTTGATGGATGGATGGATGGATGGATGGATGGATGGATGGATGGATGAATAAGGGGATGGGGTGATGGATGAATGGATGGTTGGATGGATTGATGGATGGATGGATGACTGAGTGAATGAAAGTACCAATTGATGAATGTGTTAGTGGGTAGATGGATGGATGGATGGATAAAGGACGGGATGGATGAGTTGATGGATGGATGTGTTGATGGGTGGATGTATGGATGAATAAGAGGATGGGTTGATGGATGGATGGAAGGATGGATGAATGAATGGATGGATGGATTGATGGATGGATGGAAGGACGGATGGATGGATGGAAGGACGGATGCATGGAATGATAGTTAAAGGATCGATGGATGGTTGGATGGATGCATGATGAAAGGATGAATGGATGTACTGATTGATGGATGTGTTATTGGGTAGATGGTTGGATGAATAAGAGGATGGGTTGATGGATGGAAAAAGGACTGGATGGATGAGTTGATGGATGGATGTGTTGATGGGTTGATGGTTAACAGATGGGTGGAGGATGGATTGATGAAAGGATGATTGGATGGATCCCTATAGTAATTCAGACATCCACTAGCTTACAAGAATCACACCAGAATGTTAGGATACAACATGTGAGTGAAACTCATCCAACTCCAGAACAAATGATGATAACCATAAAAACATTAACATGCCAGTCTTTCATTTCGCTCATATGAACTTGACTGAACGTGATGACCAGCTGTGCTCTTTGCAGCTCATCAGACAGGTTACCAAGCTCAGTCCAAAGTACCGGCAGCTGAAACCAAACTAAACCAGCTCTGTTATTCTGGTTCGATGTCAGCAGACACACATACCCCGCTCATACTGACATTAGCATTCCCCTCAGTGTAGCTTTATGAAACACATTTCATAAGATGTTTCTAATATCATACCCTGAATCTTTCCGCTGCCTCTCTGTCTGTTTATATAAGATCACACAGCCAAGTCAGGTCAACTTCAGTCAAATCATGTCACATTTTATTTACACAGCCCAAACTCACAACCCACAATCTGCCTCAGGGGAGGGGGTTATAGCGTGCTGGGGTTCTTGGCTGGACCAGGATCTAAACTACGGCATGCTCAAGCACTCTCTATCAGTAAGTGCCCATATTTGTTTTGCCATTATAGTCTGAAGGATTCCATTTGGGCTATGATTGGACTTAATGGACTTTACTATACGGACACTCTCAGGTATGATATCTGCTTAAAGCTGCTGTGAGAAACTAACTTTGAACCAAGCTCATGCTGGCTTTTAGCTGCCAATCACAACCCCCAGAGTGAATCTCTGCTGCTGAAAACAGAGGCACGTCCAGACGGCACAAAAACATCACTTTGTTGGACGCCAGCCCAATTCCAGCTACATTAGAGATAGATTTATTGAAATAATCTCCTCCTCTCCTCCTACAAACTGTTTTCAGATGCGGTGGAGCTCATTAGAGGATTTTTGAGCAGGTAACAGGCGTTTTTTGACCAGAGGAAATTTACCCCTGAACTACGTGCGTTTCGAAGTAGGAAGTAGATTAACCGCAGTGTTTTTATTCCTCCCTCCGTCCACAATAACATCACACACATCTGTGATTCTCTTGATTTCTCTTTCTTTCATTAGTTTTTATTTGTTCTATCTTTTTTGTATGTGTGTGTACTTTTCAAAAGAAGAAGCTGTGATTCTCTTGATTTAGCAGCTTGTAACAGTAGTCTTCTCTCAGCCCACCGTGAATGCGTCTCTCCTCCCGGTGTTCCGGTTTTAAAAGTGACCCTGTAAACTGGAGACCTTCAGCTGAACGTGTCAGTGTTTGTGGAGTTTACACAGCTGTTGAAACACAGAGGAAGTTCCTGGGAATGCAAACTAGTTTAGTTTTTATTAAGATTTCAAAATATCCTCATCAGATATTTAATGATGGTCTAAAGACGTTTATGAGGGATGCATCCGGCTGAGAGTCTCCAGTTAACAGGGTCGCCGTTTTAACCAAAACACCGGCCGATCTCTGCGATCACGGCTTTTTGAGTTCAAAAGGATTTTAAAGCCGTGTTGAAACATCTTTGCTACTCGCGCTTATCTCCTCTCACGTGTTGATTCATTCATTGCTTTTTACGTTTTTAACCACAGGCGCAAAATTTTCACTTTTTTCACTTTTTTTCTGCTTTTGGAGCACAATTTCAAATTTGAGGAAAATTTATTTTTTCGACAGACTCCGGGTCAACATTTTTTTTTTTTTTTTTTTTTTTTTTTTGTGAACATTTTTTTTTTCGTCAAATTTTTTTTTTTTTTTTTTTTTTGTCAAATTCTTGTCAAAATTTTTTTTTGTCAAAATTTTTTTTGTCAAAATTTTTTTTGTCATATTTTTTTTTGTCAAATTTTTTTTTGTCAAAATTTTTTTTGTCAAAATTTTTTTTGTCAATTTTTTTTTTGTCAAAATTCTTTTTCTCAAAATTCTTTTTGTCATTTTTTTTGTCAAATTTTTTTTGTCAAATTTTAGTCGTCAAATTTTTTTCAAAAGGATTCTAAAGCCGTGTTGAAACGTCTTTGCTACTCGAGCTTATCTCCTCTCACGTGTTGATTCAGTGAATCCATCTGTGATGAAATATAGCACCATCTAAAACAGACCAGCTGAGTCTCTTCATGCTAACAGGCTTACTGTTGTACCTGCCTGTCCGTCTGCTTCTATGGTGTCATCTGTGATGAATGTCATTCGTCTTTGTTTTACTGCCCTCTACTGGTCTGGTGGTGTAGTGCATTTACTTTTTTTCCCTCCATACGTCACTGGCCTGGGACTTCAGCCCGCGGTCGAAACACAGACAACAATGGGGGACCAGGAACCTTTTAGTTCAGGGTGAAGTAGTTCTGGGGGCTAAAAGACCCCGGAGCTATCCAGACTACACTCGTTTTTTGTACCAGGTGTAAAGATCGGCTTTTTTGAATTGGTGTGTATGTGGTTCCGGTACTTCCGGAGCCAGCCTCAAGCGGATCCTCGATGAACTGCAGTTTTTAGCACTCCCACATGGGGGCTCATATTTTCAGACCGAAGGTTGCCGCTCGGAGATAACTTGTCCTACTTTGACCACAGGGGGCACCAAACCCCAAAAGCTTTGCTCCGTAGAAGAAGCTTGCTCCTGCAACTTTTGATGCTGAACTTCTTGAGTACTGAACGATGATTACAAAGTATGTTCATGACCATAAATCAGTTCCCTTGTAATGCCGGCTCAGATTTATGAGTGTTTTTCCACATCACACAGCTGCAGCAGCGACAGACTGTTCGTCAAACGTGACATTTCGTTGCTTTATGTGAGCAAGTTTCTACCTTCTTAAACAAGTCCCTCTGAAAGAAATGTTTTTATCATCTGCTTGCGTCTGTTTCTGAGAAAATCAATGATAGAGGAGGATGCACACACACACACACACACACACACACACACACACGGTCTCCCTCTCCTCGCTCTCTCGTCCTCGCCTCCTCTCCTCATCATAATGGGCTCCTTTCTCCCCTAATGGCCTTCCTCTCACAGAGACGTCTCAGTCGATTTCACACAATATCGCTGATGATTCACCAGAGGAGCCTGGTAATTGGGGGAAATATTCCTGTTCAAACACTCCTTTAGTGGACGGGCTCTCGGTGTGTGTCACGCTGAGTGAGTGCGAGGTGAATTGACGGACTGGTGTTAAGAAACACGTGTGAAAAATCCCAATCAAACGGACTTCTAACCCATAATTCACCATTCTTAGCTGTACTTGCCGGCTCTGTGTGATGTGAGCGGTTTGTCTTCACCTGGTAAAGTCAGGATACTTCTGTCGGCCCTAGAGTTGAGTATTAGTTAAATTTCTTTTACATCCTTCTTTCTTACATCTTTCCTTTTTGATAAAGCTTATAGTTAGAGCTGGATCAGGCTTGGACCAGGTCTTAGTTATGCTGCTATAGGCTTAGACTGACACACTTGGATCCTGTCTTTCCCTCTCCCTCCTCTCTCTGCCTGTCTCTCACTTTAACTCTTCCTGTCCCATTAAAGTTACTAACCATAGACCTTTCTGGAGTCCCTGAGCTCCCTTGTCTCGTAGGTTCCTCTGGATCTCTGCTGTAGATTCCTTTTTTGGGTCTGTCATTCCTTCTTTCTTTTCTTTTATTCTTCATTCCTTTGTTTTTCTTTCTTTTTTCTTTTTCTCCTTTATTTCAAATCTTCTTTATTCTTCCTTCTTTCTTTTCATCTTTCTTTCAGTCCCTTGTTTTCCTTTCTTTCTTCCTTTTCTCCTTTATTTCAAATCTTCTTTATTCCTTCTTTCTTTCTTTCTTTCTTTCTTTCATTTATATTCCTTTCTCCTTTCATTCATTTCTGCTTTGTTCTTTCCATGTTTCTTTAATCTTTACGTCTCCTTTTCTTTCCTTCTGTCATTCTTTTACCATTTATTCTACTCTTTTTCTTTCTTTTTTCCTTTCTTCCTTTCTTTCTTTCATGTTTCTTCATCCTTTATGTCTCCTTTTCTTATCCCGTCCTTTCCTTCTGACATTTATTCTCCTCTTTTCTTTCTTCTGGTCTCCCTCTCTTCTCTCTTTTCTTAGACCTTTCTGGAGTCCCTGAGCTCCCTTGTCTCGTAGGTTCCTCTGGATCTCTGCTGTGGATTCCTTTTTTGGGTCTGTCATTCATCCTTTCTTTTCTTCTATCTTTCATTCCTTTGTTTTTCTTTCTTTCTTCTTTTTCTCCTTTATTAATTTCTTATTGATTCCTTCTTTCTTTCTTTCGTTCTTCTTTTCTGTTTTTCCTTCATTCCTTCTCTCTTTCTTTTTCGGCTTTCTTTCAGTCCCTTGTGTTTCTTTCTTTCTTCCTTTTTTTTCTTCCTTTTTCCTTTCATTCATTTCTGCTTTGTTCTTTCCATGTTTCTTCATCCTTTATGTCTCCTTTTCTTTCCTTCTGTCATTCCTTCAACATTTATTCTCCTCTTTTTCTTTCTTCTGGTCTCCCTCTCTTTTCTCTTTTCTTACTTTAACTCATCCTGTCCCATTAAAGTTACTAACCATAGACCTTTCTGGAGTCCCTGAGCTCCCTTGTCTCGTAGGTTCCTCTGGATCTCTGCTGCTGTGGACGTGCCAGACTCCAGCTGCTACAACTACTACTATCCGTCTCCCCACTATCATCTCTCTCTCTCTTCATCTCCCTCTATCCCTCTCTCCAACACGGTCTCAGCAGATGTGTGTCTAACATGAGTCTGGTCCTGCTGGAGGTTTCTGCCTGTTAAAGGAAGTTTGTCCTTGCCACTGTAACTTGCTAAATGCTGCAAAGTGCTCTGCTCATGGTGGATTAAGATGAGATCAGACTGAGTCCTGTCTGGAAGATGGGACTGGATCTGATCCGGTCTTGATGTTGGGTCTTTGTTAATAATAGAACATAGAGTACGGTCTAGACCTGCTCTGTTTGGAAAGAGTCTGAGGAGAACAATTGTTGTGATTTGGCACTTTATAAATAAAGATTGATTGATCCTTGCTCAAACACTGACGTACTTTAACGATGTAAACATGTGCTGATTTTCTCTCTACACATTATTTCTGAAATCCAAATCCATAAAACCCTTCTAATTTAACATTTTAGGGTCTTCTGGATTGTCATTTAAGTTGCTGAAAGCCTTTGTGATGTCGGGGTTAAAGCCTTTTCCTGCTTCACACCCAGCATTAGCTTTGTAGGCGAGTAATTACCAACAGCTGTGGAATATTATTGATGGCTGAGGATGTTAAATGTCAACTTATGTCAATTTATCGACTCGTTAGGGATATATTTCAGCTGTGAGTAGCTTCAAGAACAAATGGCAAAGATCAGCTCTGCTGTAGGCAAGTTCTGCTGTATCTCAGAGCATCGTCATATTGATGTTTTACACCTGTCTCTGGTTTATCCTGCAGTTACTGACAAACCAAGACTTCCTTTTCCATGAGCCGCATTGTTTACAGTGAACTTCTTAGAAAAACGAACACTTGGATATAAATCCGCATGATGAGACTTAAAGCTGGGGCTGGTAGTCTCGGAAAACTAGCATGAATTTGAATGTAGCATTTCCTCAGGACTCCGTCTATGTCCCACCTGTCCACATGGAGAGGCTTTATGACCCGTTCAGTAGCCAGCCAGTAGGGGGGGCTCCATATTTTAAGGCTGGATTTTGGGGGAGCTGTCATGTCGTCATTTTTTTTATACATACAGTCTACGGTGAAGTCACAGCAGCTTCGAGTTAACGAGATAACATCAGATATGAGTGTTTATGTAACTCTTAAAGCTGGGGTTGGTAATCAGATTTAGATCCACTTTTTGTTCTACTGGTTAAAATGATCTTTATGTCCTGATGGTAATCAATACATAATGTGTTCTTAAAAAAGAGGTAAAAAAAGCTGCTATCTACAGCCGGAGTAAACCTGGGAAAACACCAACCAATCACCGTTTTTGGGTCCCAAAATGTTAAACCAATCAGATCCCGTCCTGTCGTTCTGCCCGCCTCCTGCAGAGCGTACATTTCCCCGGCGTTCACTCCCCGTCTCCTGCCTCTGCTTCCCCTGACTCTACTGACTGCCCCTCTCGCTCCACCTCGGGCCTGTCCCCTCTGACCCCATGAGGGGCTTTGCTCAGGACTGTAGTCCGGATCAGAGTCTAAAAAGCTCTCACCACGGGGGCTCTGACAAGCAGAAGAATGAATGACATTTAGTAAGTCCTACAGAAATGTAGATGTACTGTAGCGTCCGTCCGGACGCTGTAGGGATGACGAGCCGATTGGTGAACACGTTGATCTTTAATAACCGGTCACTGTCGGCCGTTACCACGACAACCAACAAAACGACAATCAGTGTTTGAATGAATGAAGAACTTCTCCTCTTGTCTCTCCTCTCTCCCGCTCACACTCTCTACACCTCTCCTGATGCCTTCACTGACTGTCAACACTGTAGGAATTAAGAGCATCTACACTGAACAGGTTTAAAAAACAGTAGAGCTGTTACAGTGTTATATATGTGTTATAACTTTTCTCCTGATATCGTGTCACCAGGACAACTGGATAATGCTAGCATGACAGTTGTGAGTGCTAACAGCAGCCATGTTTGTTTGTGTTTTTAACTTTCACTATGAGAATGTTTTGGTGAGGACCGGTTTTGAATCAGTCACCATCATAGCGGGGGGGGGCGTCGTTTTGGAGGAGCTCCGAGGGAGGAGGGGAGGAGGGGTGGGGTTAGACGGAGTCCTGAGGAAATGCTACATTCAAATTCATGCTAGTTTTCCGAGACTACCAACCCTAGCTTTAAGAAGATATTTCAAAATCCTGCCGCCCAGAAATGTGAAATCTACACATTTAAATCATGGATGTGCAGATTTCCCATGCCTGAACTGCACATTTTGAATTCAGTTGCTTAGTTAAGTCTCTTATGTGCATGTGTATTAACATTTAAGAAACAAATCAGTGTCCCTTTTCTTCTTTTATTTCAAGCAGCTGAATTTAGCGTCCTGAATCAGTCCTGAACAGACAGGGGGGGCTTGTTCTTCCCGCAGAGAGCTCATCAGTGAGTTCATGCTTGTAATGGTTATACAAAGCAACTGGATGATGCTCTGTGATATTCGCTTTATTTACTAATTGTCTGCTTAACAGAAGCTAATTCCTTCTCATTAATTCTTTAAATGTAAGCCGTGTGAAGCGATCATCTGTCCGTTGCTGTTAAAGAGCCCCCCGGTCTGTTTGTGTGTCCTGGTGACGCACGCCCGCTCATCAGCTGTGCAGGTTCATTATGCAGAGTATCTTTAACTACATCTTAATGCAATAAATACACTTCATTAACACATGATTTAACTTAAAACAACAGGCGAGGTGATGAGTTTAAAGCTATGCCCTGAATGGAATCATCTCTCGCTCATTTTTAAAGCCCTCCTAGAGGCGCGGCGTTAGAAATAAGCATCCTCTTTAAAAACGCCATAATACTCACATCCTGCAGCGGCTTCACTCTGTGGAGTTACACACAGTCTGTCACTGCTGAATTAAACATACATGAATAATATAGAGGTCACTGCTTTACATAAAGCTGGAATTAATGCATCAGGATGCAAGCTATGTTATAACTGGGATGATTTTGGGCTTGATTCCTGAATAAGCTGAGTCCAGATTTTCAATTTGTTCTAAAGACTATCTTGCCTGTGGTACGAGGCATTTAGCGATTTATTTCACGTCATGACAGCAACAAAGTGATCTAATAGTGAACAGACACACTGGGATCCTGCCTGTCTCTTACTTTAACTCTTCCTGTCCCATTAAAGTTACTAACCATAGACCTTTCTGGAGTCCCTGAGCTCCCTTGTCCCGTAGGTTTGCTCTGGCCTGCTGCTGTGGACGTGCCAGACTCCAGCTGCTACAACTAGTCCTTCCGAAAGTCTCTAAAAGTAGTATGGGAGGTAGAGCCTTCAGATATCAGGCCCCTCTCCTTTGGAATCATCTACCAGTCAGGGTCCGGGAGGCAGACACCCTCTCTACTTTTAAGAGTAGGCTTCAAACTTTCCTTTTTGATAAAGCTTATAGTTAGAGCTGGATCAGGCATGGACCAGCTCTTAGTTATGCTGCTATAGGCTTAGACTGACACACTGGGATCCTGTCTTTCTCTCTCTCTGCCTTTTTCTTCCTTTAACTCTTCCTGTCCCATAAAAGTTACTAACCATAGACCTTTCTGGAGTCCCTGAGCTCCCTTGTCTCGTAGGTTCCTCTGGATCTCTGCTGCTGTGGACGTGCCAGACTCCAGCTGCTACAATTACTACTACTATCCGTCTCCCCACTATCATTTCTCTCTCTCTTCACCTCCCTCTATCCCTCTCTCCAACACGGTCTCAGCAGATGTGTGTCTGGTCCTGCTGGAGGTTTCTGCCTGATTTATAAGTCGGACTTAAGGCGAACTTGTTTTAGAGCAGAAGTGTAAAGATGAGGTTTTTGGACTACCAACATTATCATCATGGTTTTGAAGCACTTCAGCCTAAAGTCCACAGGATGCGTTGCGTTGCACGTCCCAGCCAATGCGTTCCCATTCTAGTCAATGCTCTAGGGTCCACAGGGTGCACTGCATAGACCATATACGGATTCCAGACCGTTTAAAGATCGTTTAGATCAGAAATACTCATCAATTATGGGTGTAAGCTACAAACAGATGAAGATCCGGGTGTTGGGGCCATCCTGATTGATTGTTTTCAGGTTTTGCACTTTCTTCTTTAGAATCAGAGTCTTAAGTTTCAAGGTTTTCCCTTCTGTAGGACCGGTATGTGCACACCTTTTCCTTTTCTTGAGTGCTGTCTTTGTGGTTTTGGTCTAAAAAATGATCTTGCATGCATTCCTTGCTTTTGAAAACCCTGAAAACCAAAGCTGGTGGTCTTGTTGGACCGACCAGCTGTGTTTGTAGTCTCCTGTGTTGTTTGTGTGTTTGCCTGTGTCCTGATCAGCCGAGTATAAACCTGGAGGAAGAGAGTGTGATGAAATCTGTGGTTCTTTAAATAACTTCCAACTGTCAAGTGTGTGAAAACACTCGGCCGAGGTGTAAGAATCAACTCAGGATGAGGATCATTTTGGGGTCTGTTGTTTCTGTTAATAGAAAGCAGTCACAAGTTTCAACATTTTTTTTTCTCACACTGTCTACATGCTGACATAGTACAAGTGTCACTTCATTCTGGTCCCAGTGCGGGGTGTTAATTGGTTTGAATCTGCTCTCTACTCCTGTGATCTTGAACCTGAAGCTTCCCGACGGGTCCTGATATGATTAATCCATCAAGTCAAAACTGAAGACTACTTCTGAATCTATTTCAGGGGGAAGAACAAACTGATACACAACATTTGAGGTTAGTTTTGGTGCCAATTATACTCTACTATATCCATCTAGTGCTGCTTTTTTAGTTTTGAGATGTTTGTTTGCTCCATTTATTTACAGAATCTTTATAAACAGCAGTCTTCCCTCACAGGTCTGGACCATAGACTGTAAAAAATATGGACGTAGGATCCGTGACGTCACCCATCTGTTTCTGAAGAGCTGTTTTGAGACCAATCGGCTGCGGCAGCCATATTGCTTCTGTCGAGCCAGTGTGACGTAAAGAGGCGGGCTTTGAGCCTCCTAGCCAACAGCTGCAGTGTTCCTGCAGGCAGCTGTGCCTCTGATTGGAGGACTAGTAATCTCAATATCTTCGAAATTACCGAATTAGAAAAAAGTTCACCCCCCTCACAGTGAGAGGACATCGAGAAATTAGCTATTCAGACTCCACTCATCTTTTGTACCAGGCTGTAAACATGTTTATTAATGCTGCAAAGATCGGCTTTTCCCCATTCATGTGTATGTGACTTCCGGTACTTCTGGAGCCAGCCTCAAGCGGATCCTCGATGAACTGCAGCTTCTAACACTTCCGCATTGACTCATATTTTTAGACCGGAGGTTGCCGCTTGGTCTGGACTTTGGTATGAGAGGGCTTCTAATTTCCAGTTTGCTTGTAGTTTAAGGATTGACCAATCACATATCAGCAGGCTTTGGTGTCTGCAGGAAAAACAGTCTGTATGGAGAGCAAAAGCAGGCAGACCCATAATCCACCGTATCGTATCTTGAATCCAATGGTTGGTAACCTGACATTTCAAATTTCTGTACGTTTAAAATAACAGATGCCTGTACGCATTTTTAGATAATACTTGATGATCAAGCAACTCACTGAACATCTGTGTTTTCAGTGTCCAGGTTTCTTGAATCTAATTTCGTATCTTACAAATCTGCATCATGATTGCAAGTAACGGCCACATTCCACCGGATACGTGATCACTCCGTCTCCGAACCGTCACCGGATCTGATCGGTTTCTATTCTAGTCAATGTGTTAACTTCCACTGGATCAGCTCTGTTGCGTTCCAGCTGCGTCAGATACACGGTCTCAGAGCTCAAACAGCTTGTTCTCTTTTTCTGTTCTCAGAGCGGTTAGCTAGTTCTAGTTCTTTTTCACCACTGTCTGACATCCTGCTGTCTTCTTCTGGTGTTTAGCCGCTGTCTTCTTCTTCTGGGGTCGGTAAACTACCGTTCGCGCTCCAGTCATTCATGCCGTTAGCGCCGCTGTGTGGAGTCATTAAGTAGTGAGAATCTAGCGCTGTATTTATCCAATTAAAGTATCGATATTCAGCCCCTCGTATGGATACTTGTATCACACAGGTTTAGTGGTGCAACAGATCATCGTTGATCCGTGATCCGTACGGATGCCTCTCCACGGATCAGCACGGACGTGGTCCGTGGATCGGTTGATGAAAAAAGACTGCATGTTCAATCCACACTGTCATATGTATGAGAGCATTTTGGTCTCCCTGTGAAATACAGTGAAGGCTGAATGTGATTGAGCCACGTTATTAAATTCCGTCGCGCACCCACTAGACCAGAGGCCGTCAATACGCGGCCCGCGAACCACATCCGGCCGCCTATTTGTGACCCCCGAACTGTTACTCCTTCACTCTGTGTTTTGGTCGGGTCACTTGTGTTTACCAGGACTTGTCTCCATGTCAACAATATGCAGACAGGCTGTTACTGGGTCACTTAGAGTCCAATGCTGCGAGTGCAATTTTAACTTTCACTTTCGTTTCTGGAGCAGTTCACATATTTGCACTTTGCCAGCTGTAGGACCCGAGAATGCACGAAAACAGTCTGTTCACAGTTTGCAGCTCAAAGAAAAGTGGACGGTGAAAATCAGCAAATGAAAGAAGAATGAAGTGAAACTTTTGAAGATTCTCTGCTCCTTCACTTGCCATGCCATGAAATGCAGTGAATGAGGCAGGACTGGGCCCACAGTAAATTTTGAGTTGACTGTTGTTTTTATTTAATGGGCAAAAGTTTACAAGTGTTTTACAAAATAAATGGAGGACAAAGTTATATTTGTCTTTTTTTTTTTTTTTTTGCTGATCCGAAAAATGATCCGATCCGTGACTCAAAACCGTGATCTGATCCGAACCGTGAGTTTTTTGATCCGTTGCACCCCTACACAGGTTAGGACGACCATATATTGCCACATCGATATTTTGTCCCACTCCTATCCCTGATACTCCTTTTCCACCGAGGCAGTTTCAGAGCCAGTTCGGAGTCGGCGCTCAATTGTAAACCGTCTTAGACTGCGAGTGGACCGGCTCCTGGCCGGAAAAAGCGGTTCCAGAGCGGCTCCAATTCTTTGCTGGTCTAGAACCACGAACCGCTTACGTCAGGGGCGAGGGGCAGAGCGGGGTTGCCGTGATCAAAAACACAAACCAAAAATGTTTCCGCCATTGTCCTGCAGCGTAAAAACAAAAGAGACTAATGGATTCCAAGGCGAAGCAGTGGTCGGCCGAGGAGACAAGCTGCTGTTCATTTATTCATTTTAATTCATTTTATTTAAAGGCGCCTTTCTGGACACCCAAGGTCACCTTACAACATAGCAATAACAAAACTAGTCCATGCATTTGTTACCTCCAGGTTAGATTACTGTAACTCCCTCTTATCAGGCTGCCCCAATAAGTCTCTAAAGATTCTTCAGCTAGTTCAAAACGCCGCAGCTCGAGTATTGACTAAAACTAGGAAGAGAGAGCACATCTCTCCAGTGTTAGCTTCTCTACACTGACTCCCAATAAAATGTAGAATAGAATTTAAAATCCTTCTTTTAACCTACAAAGCCCTTAAAAATCAGACACCCTCGTATCTTAAAGAGCTCATAGTGCCCTATTACCCCTCTAGAACTCTACGCTCCCAACATGCAGGCTTGTTAGTTGTACCTAAAATCTCTAAAAGTAGTATGGGAGGTAGAACCTTCAGTTATCAGGCCCCTCTCCTTTGGAATCATCTACCAGTCAGGGTCCGGGAGGCAGACACCCTCTCCACTTTTAAGAGTAGGCTTCAAACTTTCCTTTTTGATAAAGCTTATAGTTAGAGCTGGATCAGGCTTGGACCAGCTTTTGTCATGCTGCTATAGGCCTAGACTGCCGGGGGAACTGGCACACTGACACACTGGGATCCTAGGTCACCCCCTTCCCCCCAACCCCCTCATCACTTACTTTAACTCTGCCTGTCCCATTAAAGTTACTAACCATAGACCTTTCTGGAGTCCCTGAGCTCCCTTGTCTCGTAGGTTCCTCTGAGCTGCCGTAGACGTCCTCCTGCTGCGGACGATCTGGACTCCAGCTGATACGGACGTGCTGGACTCCAGCAGCAACAGCTTCTACGACTCGTCTCATCACTATCACTTCTCTCTCTTACTCCCCTCTATCTGTCTTTCCAGACCCAACTCAGTCGAGTCATGATGTGTGTCTAACATGAGTCTGGTCCTGCTGGAGGTTTCTGCCTGTTAAAAGGAAGTTTTTCCTCACCACTGTAACTAGCTAAATACTGCGATGTGCAATGCTCATGATGGATTAAGGTGGGGTCAGACTGAGTCTTACCCTGTCTTGAAGTTGGGTCTCTGTTCATAATTTGACATAGAGTGGTCTAGACCTCCTATGTTTGTAAAAGCGTCTTGAGATAACGTTTGTTGTGATTTGGCGCTATACAAATAAAGATTGATTGATTGATTGATAATAAAAGCAACACTCAACAGTAAATAAATACATACATTAGAATAAAGAATACAATACTAGAAAAATGAAAGAGGGAAGGGGAAGTCATTCCAGTCCCAAGGAGACAGATTAGAGTGAGTATGCTTGGTGGAAAAGGTGAGTTTTGAGGCGGGATTTGAAGGTGGTGGGAGACGTGGAATTCTGTAAGTCCTGGGGGAGAGAGTTCCAGAGGTGGGGGGGTCCGAGCGGCTGAAGGCTCTCGACCCCATGGTGGTCAAACGAGCAGGTGGGAGGGTGAGTTGGATGGAAGAGGAGGACCTGAGACTATGGGTGGGTATTTTGGTATGGAGGAGGTCAATGAGGTTCTGAGGAGCTAAGTTGTGGATGGCCTTGTAGGTGAGGAACAGAATCTTAAAGATGATGCAGTATTTAATGGGAAGCCAGTGGAGCTGCTGCAGGACAGGTGTGATGTGGGCTGGTGGAGGGGGTTCTGGTGATGGATGTGGGCAGTGGAGTTTTGAACCAGTTGAAGTTTATGAATGGATTTGTCTGGTAAACCAAAAAGAAGGGAGTTGCAGTAATCTAGGTGAGGTGGAGGTGACCAGGGTGTGAACCAGAAAGGATGTACTGTTGGGTGAGAGAGATGGACGCCATCGTAGTTGTTGTGAGGGAAAGTTTGGGCTAGCACTCCTGGGAGAAGCGGTCACGTTAATCTGACAGCATGACGTGCCTCTTCCACCTGCTTGAGCGGGCGGAAAAACAAACAGGTGCCGTGTGGGTTGCGAGTAGGGATGCTCCGATCAGGTTTTACGCTGCCGATTCCTATACCGATCAGCCATGAGTGCCGATCACTGCCGATCACCGATACCGATCACATGGACTTTCTGTACATTTTTCTATTTAGTTATGGTGAGTGCTACATCATCTGGGAAAAAAGGAACCATAAAATCACCTTAATTTAGAGAGAAAAAAACATGTTTTTTCTTACTTCTTCAAGAGAAAAAATACAAAAACCTTGCAGGCACAATGCAGCAACTACTCAGTCAAAAGGACAACTGAGAGACACTTAAATGTACCTGCTATCAGTAACCCAATCTTGAACAGATTGGAAACATTAAGGCTCTCAACAGGCTAAATAGTGCAGAAAGTCTAATAAATAAAAGACAATATGTCTCACAAGTTTGTCTTTCTGAATATGCCATGTTTGAAACTTGTGAAACTTACAGAGAATGAGATTCCCTCTTTAGGGAGACGTTCGATGTGAGAGTACACAGTCTGGTGGAGCTCTGGCAGCGCTACGTCTGTGAATTATTTACGTCCTGGTGGCACGTAGCGGGACTCCAAGTGAGAGAGCAGTCAGCGGAACCCGGTGTCTTCCACCACTGAGAAAGGCTCATCTAACCCGATGAATTCAATTATTTTTCTGGTTATTAGCTCACAGCCTTCTGACTGTCACGCTCATACAGGCGAGTGTTGCCACTGTGGGCTGTGTTAGCTGCCGTCTGACTGATGCTGCTCCGGCTGTCTTCTTTTCATTCACTGCCGTGAGTCTCAAAAACTCACCATACTCCGCCAAGTGTTTGCTCTTTAAATGTCGTATTAAATTGGTTGTGTTGAAACTTTTTTTAAACTTTTTTCGCATGCATGTGTTGCAGGATGCAAACTTTACATCACTTTCTTTTTTTTTTTTTTTTTCTTTTTCCTCTTGTCTGCATATATATTTCTGGTTTGTGTCATGTTTGTCACAAACTGTCAAATATTCATGCAATTTATTCTTGCAGCAAAAGAAAAGAAAGAAAACCTTTTTCTTCTGTGCTTGTGACTGTGTGCATGCAACCATCACCATCCCTCTTAGAACTCTGGCCTATCTTTTATTGACAGCTAATATCATGTTCTGTAAAAGAGGGCGTGCACACCTAGGTGGGCCAAAAAAAATAAAAAAAATAAGAGAAAGTGAAAGAAAGATTACATAAGGATATACAAAGGGACAGGGAGAGAGAAGGAGAGAGAGACCTAACACACTTAGATGTAGAGGGACCATCTCACCATGATGCCAAAAAAAAAAAAAAACTCTGTGTGGTGATACTAATGATTAAGCAACCCTTAGTGTCCACAATCATTACTGAAGCTTGGGTCGCAGAGGGTTGCCGCCGTGCTGTGTTCTATTTGTGTAACAAGACCACCACTGGTGCAGATGAAACCACTTGGGTCAGACCAGCCGAGCGGTACGGCCCGGCACCCGGGCCGCGAGAGCAGTCAGACCGAAGGACCCAAACCGCCGCGGGAGACCCAGGCCAGGGGACAAGCCAAGGACCCAGACCGGAAGCAAGCAGGTACCGCCGGAGCACCCAGGGCGACCCCCAGGTCACCCAGTAGGAGGAAAGGGGGGCGAGGGGGGAGAGATCCCGCAGCCCCCCCAAGGGACACCCCCACAACACCGCCCCCACAGCCCCCCAAGACGGAGCCAAAGGAGCCACCAGGGCCGAGGGGGCCCGGCACCAGGAGCAGACAGCCAGGCAGACGGGCAGGACCAGGACCAGAGCCCACCAACCGGCGCGCCGGAGCGGGGGGAGGGCGGAGGCGGCAGGGCCAATCCCACCCGCCCCCCCCAGATGGCCCGACCACTCCCCCCACCCACACCCCCCACCCACGCCCTGCGACTGATGGACCAGGCCGCGGGGGCATGGAGGGACACCCCAATGGCTGCCGTAGTAACACCCCCCCCAGCCGCGCACCACCCCACCCCCCCAAGAGGACCGCGAGGGAACCCCGGGAAACCCGGCCCCGAGGGCAGCCAAACTTTACATCACTTTCACAGACTGTGTAAAAGTTCCACACTGCAGACATGTTTGTTGTGGTTTGCCGCTGCGCGCCTGCGCAGTGTGAAGGAAAGGGGGAGGGGTCACACTACACACAGGTCCTCTTCAGGCTGCAGGCTGCCAAGTATGAGCCACAGTGATCGGCAATGAAAGGCATTGATCGGCATACACCGATCACATACTTTTTCACGGAAATCGGCCGATAATGATCGGTGGCCGATCGATCGGAGCATCCCTAGTTGCGAGTTTAACCAGCTCCAAACCAGCGCGAGCACCAGCCCGGAAACACAACCCGGTTCACACTGGTAGAAAAGAGGTACAAGTGTGCGAGATGTCAGCACCCATTGGGGGGAATTTTGGCACCACTTTCGTACAAATCTTCAAATACGGTAAACTGACCTAACCCGTTATTAGAGCAGAAGCTGAAAGCACAACACTGTCTGTATCCTTGAGTCTGAAGAAATCAAAGGCTGTTTTGAACTTAAGTGATGTGGTGAATCAAGGTCACGATGAAAGAACAGTAGCTACAGTTATCAAAGCGTGCTGCAGCCCTCCTGTTTACTGAAAGAAGGTAAACAAGCAGCAGAAAGACACTGAAAGTACCCAGAGGTCAGTGCAAACTCATCAGACTCCTGTGCGTTAAGTCAAACTGTGACTGTGTGGGATAAGCTCTGCAGCAGGAGGTCGGCTGCCATGACTATAATCAGCGGTTCCTCCCGTTAGAACAGAGTTATTCGTGATTATTAGAGGGTGGACGTCCTTGTATGGAAACGGGGGAAAGGACAAATGAGCTCCTGCAGTTTCCCCCTGCTTGCTTTGCTCTGTCCTCCGTCTCTCTATCCACCGCTCAGACCGTGTTTAAAGACGAAAGGACACGGACCTCCGGGTGCTGAAACACGGAGGATAATCTAAAATGAAAGATAAAGGCATCCATAGCTGTGACTCAGAGAGCTATTGGAGACAATTGTCTATCATTTGGAGACAGTTTCACTGGATGGGGGCGTTTTAAACACACTTATCTGATAGAGTCCATTTCTCCACAGAGAGGACATGACGATGGACGGATATGAGCGTGAAGGAATGTTTCGTCTTCCTAATTTAAGTATGCAGCGACACGACTCTAATGAGGCAGTCCAGTTTAAAACAACCCTCACTGTAGTGTTCACACATGCTCTAATCAGACACAACCTGCACCTGAGGATGCACCGCTTCCTCTAGGAAACACCTTATATATGCCTCCTCTAGGAAACACCTTATATATGCCTCCTCTAGGAAACACCTTATATATGCCTCCTCTAGGAAACACCTTATATATGCTTCCTCTAGGACACACCTTATATATGCTTCCTCTAGGAAACACCTTATATATGCCTCCTCTAGGACACACCTTATATATGCTTCCTCTAGGAAACACCTTATATATGCTTCCTCCAGGAAACACCTTATATATGCTTCCTCTAGGAAACACCTTATATATGCTTCCTCTAGGAAACACCTTATATATGCTTCCTCTAGGAAACACCTTATATATGCTTCCTCTAGGTAGCATAATGAGGAAACACCTTATATATGCTTCCTCCAGGAAACACCTTATATATGCTTCCTCTAGGAAACACCTTATATATGCTTCCTCTAGGAAACACCTTATATATGCTTCCTCTAGGAAACACCTTATATATGCTTCCTCTAGGAAACACCTTATATATGCTTCCTCTAGGAAACACCTTATATATGCTTCCTCTAGGAAACACCTTATATATGCTTCCTCTAGGTAGCATAATGAGGAAACACCTTATATATCCCTCCTCTAGGAAACACCTTATATATGCCTCCTCCAGGAAACACCTTATATATGCTTCCTCTAGGAGACACCTTATATATGCTTCCTCTAGGAAACACCTTATATATGCTTCCTCCAGGAAACACCTTATATATGCTTCCTCCAGGAAACACCTTATATATGCTTCCTCTAGGAAACACCTTATATATGCTTCCTCTAGGAAACACCTTATATATGCCTCCTCTAGGTAGCATCACAAGGAAACACCTTATATATGCCTCCTCTAGGAAACACCTTATATATGCCTCCTCTAGGAAACACCTTATATATGCCTCCTCTAGGAAACACCTTATATATGCCTCCTCTAGGGAACACCTTATAAATGTGTCCTCTAGGTAGCATCACAAGGAAACACCTTATATATGCCTCCTCTAGGGAACACCTTATAAATGCGTCCTCTAGGTAGCATCACAAGGAAACACCTTATATATGCCTCCTCTAGGGAACACCTTATATATGCCTCCTCAAAGAAACACCTTATATATGCTTCTAAAAGCATGTCTTAAATATAACCATAGACCTTTCTGGAGCCCCTGAGCTCCCTTGTCTCGTAGGATCCTCTGGACCACTGGTCCAACAATCGATCCATGCTACCAGCAGGATTCGGTGCATATCAACCCCCCTGCTGTCTCCCCATGTTTTCTGTCTTTCTCAAGCTGTCCAATCAAATAACAGCAAAACAAACATACCCCAAAACAAGTGGAGTGTCTTCCAATGCTTCACATACTAAAATCTGAGCAGCTATATTAAAGGTGTAAAAGTCAATCAGCTAAAAGGTTCTTCAAGTGTTGAAAAATGAAAAAACGTTTTGGTAAGTTTATCCGAATTTGCTTTAAACACAAAAAACTACAGTTAGAGGAATTTTGGATCCACCCAAAGGTGCATTTCGATCCAAGAGTTCTGTTTTAGATGGTGCTATATTTCATCACAGATGGATTCACTGAATCAACACGTGAGAGGAGATAAGCGCGAGTAGCAAAGACGTTTCAACACGGCTTTAAAATCCTTTGGAACTCAAAAAGCCGTGATCGCAGAGATCGGCCGGTGTTTTGGTTTAAACAGCGACCCTGTTAACTGGAGACTCTCAGCCGGATGCATCCCTCATAAACGTCTTTAGACCATCATTAAATATCTGATGAGGATATTTTGTAATCTTAATAAAAACTAAACTAGTTTGCATTCCCAGGAACTCCCTCTGTGTTTCAACAGCTGTGTAAACTCCACAAACACTGACACGTTCAGCTGAAGGTCTCCAGTTTACAGGGTCACTTTTAAAACCGGAACACCGGGAGGAGAGACGCATTCACGGTGGGCTGAGAGAAGACTACTGTTACAAGCTGCTAAATCAAGAGAATCACAGCTTCTTCTTTTGAAAAGTACACACACATACAAAAAAGATAGAACAAATAAAAACTAATGAAAGAAAGAGA